>NC_092293.1:3184364-3242120 GCF_036320965.1 Panulirus ornatus
ATCATTTTTAATCTTTGTACTTCGTTACCATCTCTGTTTTAAGTTGTTACGTTGACGTATGATGAATCTAATATGGAGAACAAATTTAGGAGGAAACCTGGCAAAGCTACATATGAGTGATTTTACCGTTTGCAAGTAAACTACGATTTTGTAAAAACGAATAGCATCTATGTTGTGTATAGAAAACGTAACTCCTTAGCTGCATTCTCTATGAATATCATCAAAAGTAAAACATAGACAAGGGAAGGAATGAGGCTTGACGATACGAAACATCACTCAATCGTGTCCTGCCTGCCCAGACCCTACCTCGCCACACCACTGGCCATAACTTCATCAACACATTGCTTACTACGTCAAGGTCATCCACACATTTTGCCTGGCTTGAACAACCGCTTGGCATTCATGAACCGCTGAATGTTTACACTTTCTGATTATCTGTAGTAGCTGATGCAGTTGCAAGATAGACTATTAAACCATTTTCTTACAATACTCGCTGGTAAGGAGACAATTTTCACAAAACACAGAGGTAACACTGCCTAAGAAACGGGCTTAAGAACAATTGTACGAACATAAGGTCACATTGGTACATCCACAAGGCACCAGTGGTCTGGGTGGCCTGAAATAGATTTGGGACCAAGAAGGATGATGGGTGTAGGGAGTAAACCTACCACAGACCATCATTAATTATGAAGAGTTGACAATGGTTACCTCCAGCCATAATCTATAAATCAATAGACAAATGTTAATGCAAACAAAGCAAGAATTAAACAAGCAGACAACACAATCCAATGTACCATTTTACGATAGTTATGTCAAGTTGTCGCATCTGTTGACTACCTGACGTGGTCTTACGTCTCACCTTTAGTAACGTCTGCGAATTTCGTTGTAGTGAAACTCATGCGACCCGAGAGTCAATGTTAGTGATACACGAGAGGAAGAAATACAACTCCGAAGGTATAAAACAGTTGTGGACACACCAAACGCTTGACAAATATTCCTTAGTGGATGACAGAAAACACAAAGAGATCGTCCTTGTAAACTTATGATGAGGTTTGCTTGAAGAGTCTCTCTTCGTCATCATCGTCCACAGGCGCCCTTTGTTGGAGTGGGTGTGGCGTGGACACAGTACTGGGACCTTCATGATAAATTATCTACAACGTTCCAGGTGTCCACATATCAGGGATATGACTGTGTACAACGGTGGCTGGGGTTAAAGTCACTGGATCATAATATAAAACATACAAAGGTTAACATTGATTCTCTTAAGATTTCAAGGCAATGAAAGGTTTGTGGTGCAGTCTTTATGACTGAAGGTCATATTTACATAGAGATTTATCAAATGGATATTACATGAATGTTACAGTAGCCGCTCCGGCCACTGTATTACTAACACAAGGGTTAACTGTAGTCATACAATACAAATACTAAAACTTAGTATTATTTTCTTGTTTTAGTTTTATAACCGAGAGAAACATGAAGTGTAAACAGACGGTGTATCGCCATACCTTCCTCCATCCAGTCATTATGAGGCTTCAGCGTAAGGTGGTGGTTGACGAGCGGAGGCAGACTCGTCCACATTATTATCTGCTGCTGTTGGACGTCCCCAGTGTCCAGGTGCAGCCAAGGTCGTCATCATGTTGGACGTCCACAGTGTCCAGGTGCAGCCAGGGTCGTCATCATGTTGGACGTCCTCAGTGTCCAGGTGCAGCCAGGGTCGTCATCATGTTGGACGTCCCCAGTGTCCAGGTGCAGCCAGGGTCGTCATCATGTTGGACGTCCCCAGTGTCCAGGTGCAGCCAGGGTCGTCATCATGTTGGACGTCCCCAGTGTCCAGGTGCAGCCAGGGTCGTCATCATGTTGGACGTCCCCAGTGTCCAGGTGCAGCCAGGGTCGTCATCATGTTGGACGTCCTCAGTGTCCAGGTGCAGCCAGGGTCGTCATCATGTTGGACGTCCCCAGTGTCCAGGTGCAGCCAGGGTCGTCATCATGTTGGACGTCCCCAGTGTCCAGGTGCAGCCAGGGTCGTCATCATGTTGCCCGTCTCTGCATCGCCTGATCCGTGGTGCACCGGTGGGTCGGTGGCTGTCGTGACATGGTAATGTTACCGTCATATTCCGCGTCTCATCTCACGTCTGTCCAGGTGGGCTAAGCTCGTCTGGTCTGAATGAACCATATACAAGTAAGGCGTATCGCTGTTGTGAGTCTCAGTACATATGGAGGCAATATGGTTGTGCAGTCTCTCTCTCTCTCTCTCTCTCTCTCTCTCTCTCTCTCTCTCTCTCTCTCTCTCTCTCTCTCTCTCTCTCTCTCTCTCCTCTCTCTCTCTGTGAGAGAGAGAGAGAGAGAGAGAGAGAGAGAGAGAGAGAGAGAGAGAGAGAGAGAGAGAGAGAGAGAGAGAGAGAGAGAGAGTTAAAGGGTATATGCATCGCATTTTGATGATTTAACAATCATATGTAATACAAAATATATGCTTCTTCCAAAAATTTCCTGGAAATTGGTTGAGGTAGAGCGGAGGTATCGTGACAAAGTTGTGTGTCACACAAGAACGAGTTTTCTAATTGGTTGAGGTAGAGCGGAGGTATCGTGGCAAAGTTGTGTGTCACACAAGAACAAGTTTTCTAATCGCCTGGTTTTACTGGCGGCCTCGTTGTGACGTCACTACATCAACACCGACATTTTGATTTAAAAGTTAATTGCATGATGACTTTGCTCTGCTGTGTGTGTGTTTTCAATACTTTTCGTGTTTGTAATATTATTTCGTTTGTATTCTATAGTTAATAACTTTGTAGTGAGTTTAGTTTCGTTGCTGTAGTTGTAGTATAGTGATTTATAGCTTGTATTTGAACTAAATCAGATGAGCAGTGTTGAGGATGACCCTGGGCCATTTTCATGTGGTAATGCAGAAGGGAGTGACCACAGGCAGTCAGTAGTGGTGTTTACCAAGCCATTCCCAACACCATCGTACTGGCTACCTCTGTGTAATGTACCACATTCCTCTGTTGAAAAAGAAATAGAGAATTTCACTGAATTGCAGACTGGGCTGTTAATGTGCATCTTTCTAAATTGTTTTATTTTGTCTTCGTTAAGAATTTCTTCTTGTGTTTGATGTGCATTGTTTTGAGAATTCTTTGTTATATAACAAAACATGTTCTGTATCTACTGTTTCCTGTCTTTATTTAGATAAGTATTTTTGTTATTGATTTTATGACTATGTTGTTTTGCTGTAACATTTATAGACTTTTTTTGCTATTTGATAATGTTTTTCTTCTTGTTATTCTATACCAATGTGTACAATTCTATTACGTAGCAATGTTTTTCTTGTTATTTTATACAAATGTGCACAATTTTGTTCTGTTAAAGATTTTTGGACGCATTGATTTGTTTTATTGTTGTCTTTGTTGTTGTTGTTGTTGTTGTTGTTGTTGTTGTTGTTGTTGTATTACTTTAGTTAATTAAGTGATTCCTGGTACGTGCCACTATCTAGCTGGGGGCGAATGTTGAGTTGCTTTCGGCCCTAGATGATGGGCCACATCTTAGATGTTGCCTTAAATGTTCCCTTTAGCAACAATAATACTATACAGAATATCTTAATCAGGAATTCACCAGAAAATTCTCTTGGTTGCATCTATAAAGTGCCATGTGGAAATTGTGATGAATTTTATGTTAGGCAGACTGGTAAGGATCTTTCTGTTAGACTTAAGCAACATGAATATAGTATAAGAACGGGACAAAAATCAAATGCCTTGTTTAATCACGTTAAAAACTATGATCATTGTATTGACTGAAGTAATGCCATCTCAGTTATTAACTCTGACTCTATTACCACGAGAAATATCATTGAATCTTCTTTTATTAAATACACAAAGAATTATAATCTTAATATTAGTGATGGTCTATACAAATTAGATAACTTTATTGTTGATAGAATTTGCAAAATGATAAGTTTATGATATACTCGTTGTCTGTCTTGGACAATCACATGTTTACCATATGGCGTCCTAGCTACGTCTCTTCGATGTATATCAAATGACTGTTATATTTCTCTCTTGTGTCTCCCCTGATGATGTGATTATTACACGAAAGTGCACTTGGAAACTTATCGTGTTTCATTTTCCATGTGGACTCATAGGAATATATATGCACATGTACATATTCTTACCTTGCTTGCCTTTATCCATTCTCGGCGCTACTCAGTGTGTGTGTGTGTGTGTGTGTGTGTGTGTGTGTGTGTGTGTGTGTGTGTGTGTGTCTGTCTGTCTGTCTGTCTGTCTATTTGTGTGCATACGTATCTTCTGCATATCGTGGAGGGCGACTGAGGGTTGGGAACTGGGGGGTTGGAAATCTTCCCCTTCTGTATTACTTTTCAAATGAAGGAATAGAGGAAGGAGCCCAACTAAGTTTCCCTCTAGGATTCATTCACTTATTCCTGACGCTACCTTGTTCTTGCGGGAAATGGCAAACAAATATGAAAAATAAAGTATGAAAGAAAAAAGACAGTGGCCAAGTGTAATGTGTTCTGTGTCCTTGATAACCATTTGATCTGACTCATTCAGATAAGGTCCAAAACGCCAGTAGTGAAGATGTACAAAGGATAATAGAACGTTGTACGTACGTACGTACGTAGTGTGAGTATCTTGACTGATAGAAAGTATTGAAAGCGGCAGGAAGTAGTGAGATATTGTATTGTGCTTCGTACAAGACTGGCGGGCGACTCCGTCCTTCGTGCTGTGCCACACACAGTCTGGTGATTGTCGGGATGTGTAGCCATAATGTTTGATCTTATGACCATTAGTGATACATCATGTGATGTTTACTATCACAACATCGGCTTTTTCCTCCTCCTCCAGGAGAGTGGCAATCAGGTGGCGGTTATTGTGGTAGCCGGGCATGTGCAATTGTAAGATTTCAAGCAACATTGTGATAATGGGACACATTATAAAGAGTTCCATAATTTCTCTAATTCTTCTCCAAATTCATGTGGACCTGCAACACTGAAAATGTTTAAATACCGCTGGTGTAGAGGGAGGGAGAGGCAGGCCTGGGATGAGAGTGAGGCTTTGTAGGAGAGAAAGGCTCGGGATGAGAGAGGTTGAACACAAGATGTTTGGCCGGAGAGTGAGGCTTTGAAGGAGAGAGAGGCTTAGGATGAGAGAGGTTGGGTTGTACCAGAGAGAGAGGCTTGGGATGAGGGTTGGGTTGTACCAGAGAGAGAGGCCTGGGATGAGGATCTGGTTGTACCAGAGAGAGAGGCCTGGGATGAGGATCTGGTTGTGCCAGAGAGAGAGGCTTGGGATGAGGATCTGGTTGTACCAGAGAGAGAGGCTTGGGATGAGGGTTGGGTTATACCAGAGAGAGAGACCTGGGATGAGGGTTGGGTTGTACCAGAGAGAGAGACCTGGGATGAGGGTTGGGTTGTACCAGAGAGAGAGACCTGGGATGAGGGTTGGGTTGTACCAGAGAGAGAGACCTGGGATGAGGGTTGGGTTGTACCAGAGAGAGAGACCTGGGATGAGGGTTGGGTTGTACCAGAGAGAGAGACCTGGGATGAGGGTTGGGTTGTACCAGAGAGAGGGACCTGGGATGAGGGTTGGGTTGTACCAGAGAGAGAGGCTTGGGATGAGTGTTGGATTGTACCAGAGAGAGAGACCTGGGATGAGGATCTGGTTGTACCAGAGAGAGAGGCTTGGGATGAGGGTCTGGTTGTACCAGAGAGAGAGACCTGGGATGAGGGTTGGGTTGTACCAGAGAGAGAGACCTGGGATGAGGGTCTGGTTGTACCAGAGAGAGAGACCTGGGATGAGGGTCTGGTTGTACCAGAGAGAGAGACCTGGGATGAGGGTCTGGTTGTACCAGAGAGAGAGGCTTGGGATGAGGGTTGGGTTGTACCAGAGAGAGAGGCTTGGGATGAGTGTAGAGTTGTACCAGAGAGACTGACCTGGGATGAGGGTTGGGTTGTGAAAGATGGAGTGACTTTGGATGAAAGAAGTGGTACAAGAGAGAGGCTTTAAAGGTGAGAGAGGCTTGAGATGAAGGAGTCTGAACATGAGATATGTTTGTCAGGAAAGTGAGGATGTAAAAGAGACTTTATATGAGAAAGGCAGGACAGGCGTTAGAGGCTTGGGATGTGAAAAAGGTTATGAATGAGAGAAGCATGGGATGAGAATGACGCAGTGAATGAGACGTAATCTTATGATAAGAGAAGCTGGACACAAGGTAGAATGAACATGAATATGTCATGCATGCCATCACCAAGGACATGCATCCCTTCACTTTCTGTTATAAAGACAATAGTAAGGATAAACTTAAGCTCCAGCCTCCCGACTTACCATGACTATATCATTCCTAATGTTGAAGAATGATATTATAAAACTTACTTACTCTTACAAAGCAAGTGACATGGGTTAATCAATGTTGGTATGTTACCTGGCCAGGGAGAGATCAGTGGTTGAGAAGGTAGCATGATATACCACTGCGTTATGATAACTGATTAACTGAATTATTCCATACTGGAGAGAGAGAGAGAGAGAGAGAGAGAGAGAGAGAGAGAGAGAGAGAGAGAGAGAGAGAGAGAGAGAGAGAGAGAGTGGCTGGGTCATGGGATGAGAGTTAGGCTGGACACGAGAGAAAGGCTTGGGATAAACTTAGCTGGTGAAGCTGAGATGTGAATCCAGTAATGAGTCACTTGACCACATTGTGTTGACCTTGCCATAATGGACCATTGGATTGACCTGGACATTACAAGCACAACTCACTCCTAGTTTTCTGCAGGTATTATCAACATAGGCTCACTCAAACGATGGAAATTCTACAGTCCATCATGGATGGACTTACGTTGAAGATGACATTAAACTCTTAAATGAAACATATATCATTTTCTTGTCCCATTAGATGAAGGAATATTTTCCTATTATAATAAGACGATCCAACTTGAATCTACGGGATTTATGAAACTTGATTTGTGTCTCACAAGAAATAGGAAATGTCACTCATTCTTCATAACTGCAGGAGTTGTTTAATGTTGTTGTTGACAAGTAAGGTTAACATACAGATATATCAGGTCAATAATAGTGAGGCTGCAGCCTTATATGATGATGATGATGATGATGATATTGTGATGTGTAACGAGCGGCAGTACCTGCCTGATCTACAAGACACTAGACTCGGTTTATTCAGGTGTGTCGTTAACAATAAACCACAACTGATATCTCGCACTGCCATGTGTCCGAACTCCGCTCTGGCAACACAATGCACAAATCATGCACAAACTACATGATTGATCACGTCTGATATTCAGTTATAAAACTAAAAATGTCTAATTGTGAAAATAACGAAGAAAATATAATACTAAGGAAAATAAAACATGATTATGAACATTAAACTCTTAAGTAATGCCATCGTAATGTTTTCGGACGCTACGCTGCGTCCCGCTGCCGGGCCCCATACTGAGCATAGCCATCAACTGTCACCTCTCGGTCATATGTCACTTGACATCACCAGATAATTTTTCTCGTAAGTAAACATCTGTTTTCGCTTACCTTTGCTTTCTGGCAATGGCCTTGATTTCACAAATATCTGTTCAACATTTACAAACATATACGTTCACTATTTCTTTGAAAAAATAATGAAAAGCAAGTGAATTGTGCATGTACAAGTGTGGTATATTTTGTGACGCTGTTCCCTTACACGATACGCTATTTTCTCACGCTTAATAAGCATGTTTACTGTGTAACGTCTACATTTGTTTTCTTGTCAGTGATAATGATCTTGGCTCATGAGGATTACCACCCCCCACGGCCCCTCATTCCCAATAAATCATAACAATAATAGAGAGTTGACACCAGTTCATGAGCAGTGGGCGCCATGAGCAGTGCCCCGTATTGAGCGTAGAGCAAACAAGGAGTAAACGATATTGGATGTCGATATTTAACGGTCGGCCCGAATTAGCAGAGTGTACATAGTGTGCGTGTGAACGATGGTGTGATCAGCAGGCAGGTTGGAGTTTCCCAGCACAAGTTAGCACCATGATACAGTGGCCCAGGACACCTGGCATCAGTGTGGGGTGGGCGGCACAAGGTAGCACCATGATACAGTGGCCCAGGACACCTGGCATCAGTGTGGGGCGGGCGGCACAAGGTAGCACCATGATACAGTGGCCCAGGACACCTGGCATCAGTGTGGGGCGGGCGGCACAAGGTAGCACCATGATACAGTGGCCCAGGACACCTGGCATCAGTGTGGGGCGGCACAAGGTAGCACCATGATACAGTGGCCCAGGACACCTGGCATCAGTGTGGGGTGGGCGGCACAAGGTAGCACCATGATACAGTGGCCCAGGACACCTGGCATCAGCGTGGAGCGGGCCTGCCTGCGCGGGACACAGCCACAATAACCCTTGACCAGTGCCGCCAGCAGCCGTCCGTCCACGACTTGTGCACATGATGATGATGACACACGATCAACACCACCACACCAGTGGTCTGTATGGCCCTACACCAGCAGAGATGCCACAGCTGACGGAGGCCAACATGGAGAGGAGTAATGGAGTATGTATCACAGTATACAGACAAGCCTGCTACATACATGTTGGGAAAACCTGGTCTACTATGAGAGTTTGACGCCGAACCAACCATCTCTCTCTCTCTCTCTCTCTCTCTCTCTCTCTCTCTCTCTCTCTCTCTCTCTCTCTCTGTATTAGACATTTCCACCTCACTGGTGTAGGCGTAGGTGATCACTTAAAGATATGATAAATTCTTTATCACAACCAGATTCTTGCCCCTGTATCTTAGGTCAGGTTGGTGTAGTCATTATGTAGACAATTGATGGTAATGTAAGACATCTTGTGCCACACATCCCGGGATAACTCATCCCATCATACCAGGATGATAACGCTTATCTAAGGTATCTCATCAATCATCATCATCATCAGATATGAAGCCGCACGAACCCAGGCAGGTGGCACAGTTGGTGTCGGGTTATAAGGATGGCTTGAGGCAGGTGGTGTTGCTGGCAGGTCCAGGACAGTTCACGGGGAGTATTAAGTATATAGAGGTGTTGGAGGAGGTCCTGCTTACTGCTGAGGAAGGCTCATTCTCCCATGACAACACCACATTCCTCCTTGTGCAAGACAACTCGTACATACACACGAGCAACGTTGTATACAGTGGGTTCCAGACTCGTCCACACATTATGTTGGTGCCACATCCTGGCTGGAGCTACAGTGAGGGTGTGGACTGCCCTTGTCAGGGAAGGTGGGCGCCAGGAGCCGTAGCCGGGCACGGGTACTGCTCACGTGAGCCAAGATGGCCAGATATGAGGGGCCACCTTGGACACGGTGGAGTCCGGAATGTGTGATCGACCATGACTGACAGGTTAGGTGGTGTCATAACAACAACGGCGGCGGCTTACACCAAGTAGTGATGGTAATACAAGTCAGTTCCTGGCTGGCTAAACGTGTTCACCTTCTCTAACATACAATAAACCATTACACATGAACCCATACTATATAATGACAACCTTGTAATATGGATCTGAGAATCAGTGATTGCAAGTCTTGTGTTTACTTCAATACTGTTATGTTAACATACCTCCTCCTCCATCTATCATGAAGGTCAACCTTGTATTGTACTCCAACACTTGTTGACCATATCATACCACCATAACAGCCACTACCCTGCTATCACACATTATCTTTTCTAACATGTGACGCGGTGCTGACGTCAGCTACATTACTATAATGATACACATTATCTTGTTGTAAACACCGCTGGGCTATGTCTGATGCTTCGTTTCTTATGTTCATATAATCCTATGGTTTATATTGCTTTAATTGTGTCGTTAAGTGCATTGTGCACTTTACAGATACAAATATGTTCCAGTAATCACAAGTTACAGAGTATGTGGCAGGTCAGGAGGCCAGGCTCGGCTGTGTCTGTATAACATGGTCAAGATTCACAATCATCTTTTAGTAACTGTACATATCTTGTGGTATCCATTAGTATTTGGTCCAGACGGATGTCTTAATAAACTTTAGATTCAGAGAGATGATTAAAAACATGTACATATACACTTGTAGATATATCTATATGCATGTAAATGAGGCAGATGAACGTGTTATGTACTTAAAATGTTACTGAAAGCTTAAAGGTTCCGGTAAGAAATAGAACTACTATTGTGATAAATGATTTTTTTTCTGTAAAAATGTGTATTTTGCTGCATTTTGTGGTTGTTACAAAGCCAAGACCTTTAAGCCAAAATCCGTCAAGGTCTGGAAGAAGTGATGAAAGGCGTTGAGAATACATATATTTATGATTACAAAACAGACTAAGTTCTCCTCTTAGTTCTAAAAGATGACCCAACACAAGACGACTACTTTAAGATCAAAGTTTTTAGACATTTATCAAATTATTCCCTATTACGTCCCTTTTCTCTCAGCATCATTTTTCAGGTTTACTTCTAACAAATGCGACGTACATATAATGATCATTCAGTATAGATGTTTCCTGAATGATCTTCAACAACGTGTTGTGTAACTCTGTTGTTGACATTATTTCGAGTAATGGATCAAACATTACAAAGTTGTGTCCATCCTCACAGGTGTTACATGTCCTAAGCAGAGATGTTTCCTAGATATGTTATCTATAAATATTTGTACAAAGCTCTCCTGCTGGACAATACCTAAGACTTTCGTATTAAAGTTGATCAGTTGTAAGTGATCAAGCATTACAAAGGTGTGTCCATTGCCACAGGTGCTACTGATCCCGGGTAAAGGTATTTCACCATCTTTGTATCTTTAACCTTTCTAGTTATAGATGTTTCATCCATGATTCCATCCTCACAATCGATGTATGTGGTTTGTGTTGTCTTAACATATCATTAGTCAGTTGAAGTGGAGAACATGCTTCTGAGCCTTGCCACTCAACTCTGTCTTCCACATGCTATTCAAGAGGTGTTACCGGATTCCACCGATAAATGTCTACGCCGGGAGTAACAAGTTACCTCTGGATGGCTTCTTCTATTATTACTTGTGATGATTTGAAAAATTTTGGTAACATATTTGGTTTTAAGATATCAATTAGGTTGCTAAAATTCACATATTATATTCTTTATTTGTCACTTAGTTGAATTAAGTTCGTCAGTCTTGATTGTTTGTATCTAGTTTATATATATATATATATATATATATATATATATATATATATATATATATATATATATATATATAAGCAAATGGATTTGTATGTAGCATTTATGGATCTGGAGAAGGCATATGATAGAGTTGATAGAGATGCTCTGTGGAAGGTATTAAGAATATATGGTGTGGGAGGCAAGTTGTTAGAAGCAGTGAAAAGTTTTTATCAAGGATGTACGGCATGTGTACGTGTAGGAAGAGAGGAAAGTGACTGGTTCTCAGTGAATGTAGTTGTTAGGGAGGTGAATGCAAGAGTTTTGGAAAGAGGGGCAAGTATGAAGTCTGTTGTGGATGAGAGAGCTTGGGAAGTGAGTCAGTTGTTGTTCGCTGATGATACAACGCTGGTGGCTGATTCATGTGAGAAACTGCAGAAGCTGGTGACTGAGTTTGGTAAAGTGTGTGAAAAAAGAAAGTTAAGTGTAAATGTGAATAAGAGCAAGGTAATTAGGTACAGTATGGTTGAGGGTCAAGTCAATTGGGAGGTAAGTTTGAATGGAGAAAAACTGGAGGAAGTAAAGTGTTTTAGATATCTGGGAGTG
This sequence comes from Panulirus ornatus, assembly GCF_036320965.1. NCBI lineage: Eukaryota > Metazoa > Arthropoda > Malacostraca > Decapoda > Palinuridae > Panulirus > Panulirus ornatus. The sequence continues at coordinate 3,196,092 of NC_092293.1, forward strand.
GATCTGGCAGCGGATGGAACCATGGAAGCGGAAGTGGATCATAGGGTGGGGGAGGGGCCGAAAATCCTAGGAGCCTTGAAGAATGTGTGGAAGTCGAGAACATTATCTCTGAAAGCAAAAATGGGTATGTTTGAAGGAATAGTGGTTCCAACAATGTTGTATGGTTGCGAGGCATGGGCTATGGATAGAGTTGTGCGCAGGAGGATGGATGTGCTGGAAATGAGATGTTTGAGGACAATGTGTGGTGTGAGGTGGTTTGATCGAGTAAGTAACGTAAGGGTAAGAGAGATGTGTGGAAATGAAAAGAGCGTGGTTGAGAGAGCAGAAGAGAGTGTTTTGAAATGGTTTGGGCACATGGAGAGAATGAGTGAGGAAAAATTGACCAAGAGGATATATGTGTCGGAGGTGGAGGGAACGAGGAGAAGTGGGAGACCAAATTGGAGGTGGAAAGATGGAGTGAAAAAGATTTTGTGTGATCGGGGCCTGAACATGCAGGAGGGTGAAAGGAGGGCAAGGAATAGAGTGAATTGGATCGATGTGGTATACCGGGGTTGACGTGCTGTCAGTGGATTGAATCAGGGCATGTGAAGCGTCTGGGGTAAACCATGGAAAGCTGTGTAGGTATGTATATTTGCGTGTGTGGACGTGTATGTATATACATGTGTATGGGGGTGGGTTGGGCCATTTCTTTCATGTGTTTCCTTGCGCTACCTCGCAAACGCGGGAGACAGCGACAAAGCAAAAAAAATATATATATATATATATATATATATATATATATATATATATATATATATACATATATATATATATATATATATATATATATATATATATATATTTATATATTTCTTTCTTTTAAACTATTCGCCATTTCCCGCGTTAGCGAGGTAGCGCTAAGAACAGAGGACTGGGCCTTTTTTGGAATATCCTCAACTGGCCCCCTCTGTTCCTTCTTTTGGAAAATTTAAAAAAAAAAAAACGAGAGTGGAGGATTTCCAGCCCCCCGCTCCCTCCCCTTTTAGTCGCCTTTTACGACACGCAGGGAATACGTGGGAAGTATTCTTAATCCCCTATCCCCTATGTATATATATATATACATACATATCTTTCTTTCAAACTATTCTCCATTTCCCGCGTTAGCAAGATAGCGTTAAGAACAGAATACTGGGCCTCTGAGGGAATATCCTCACCTGGCCCCCTTCTCTGTTCCTTCTTTTGGAAAACTAAAAAGAAAACAAGAGGGAAGGATTTCCAGCCCCCCGCTCCCTCCCCTTTTAGTCGCCTTCTACGACACGCATGGAATACGTGGGAGGTATTCTTTCTCCCCTATCCCCAGGGATATATATATATATATATATATATATATATATATATATATATATATATATATATATATATATATATATATATATATATATCCCCTAAAAAGAATTCATATCAATTCATAAAGAATATTTCTAAGCAAAACGTCGATAATCTTTTTATTAGTATTCATCACAGTAAAATGAAGAAGTCTATTTTTCAAAGTATACTTAATGGATCTGACTAAAGTTTTGAAGACTATAAATTCATAACTTGTTTAAGACCTTCTAAACCTTGTGCTGATAATAATTACATTACTTTTCTGTAGACAATATCGTTTTAATGCGTAAAACCCGGATAAGAAACTTGTGATATAGAATTTGATGGTATTATGTTTAGGTTGTTGAAGATATTAATGATTTCTACATGTAAAACATTTATGTTATCTGCAAAATAAAAATCTTAATGTTAGATATGTTAATTCTACCGGTTTCACGTTACATACATTTCTATACCCTGTGCTACAGAAAAGTTATGGGATTTTATTCATTATCATATAATAAGTTTACATAGAATATTTCGTATATTTTCAGTATAAATCCACAGGGAAAAAACACTTTTGCCATCTGCATTCTTTGGTAATCAGTAATAGGTTTTTAGATTAAGTAAATGTGTAATACATTACTTGAGGAGTTTATTGATGGGTGCCGGGAGTGTGGTGATGAAGGATCAGAGAAAATATATTATGTCGGACGGAAGTCAATAGATCCTGGTGCTCGACCCAGAACCTTGACTAATCGTCTATAAGAAAGTGGTTGTTTATGTTTGGCCAAGTCCCAGCTTGGCAGGGGCTCTGGTCTTATGACACACTCTTATCTGGCTTTATTTGTCATATATATTTTTTTATGAGCTGAACTTATAAGAATATTTAGGAAGAGTGTCTGTCCCTCAGTATAGCAAGTCAAGCATTACTCCACCGTACAACAACTACAACATGGCTTGTGTCAGTGTGTCTGTCCCTCAGTATAGCAAGTCAAGCATTACTCCACCGTACAACAACTACAACATGGCTTGTGTCAGTGTGTCTGTCCCTCAGTACAGCAAGTCAAGCATTACTCCACCGTACAACAACTACAACATGGCTTGTGTCAGTGTGTCTGTCCCTCAGTATAGCAAGTCAAGCATTACTCCACCGTACGGTCACAAATGAGGGGACAAATAACATATAGGTTGGGTCACGGAAAATGCCTAATGAGCTGAGGAAAAGGAAGGACATTACATACACTGGCTTTATCAGTGAATCATTTTGTGATGGTTGTGAAATATTGGTCATGTGTAGAAGATGGTCCTTGTACATGAATCATGCTATATATTAATTTCACAATATGTTATAATGGTGTCTTTACCTGGTGAACTGATATGTGATACAATAAATGTGATCTGCCTTGTTCTATAATTCTCTTCAGAAAAATCTTTGAAACTTATATCCGATTTTTCGCGCATGCAGTCAAATTGTGCTTACGAGTTTGATAGATTTTCCTGATATTTGATATCTATAAGAGACATTGATTACTAAAAGCAATTTCAGGATGGCAAAATCAGCTAACATTATCAACTGGTACGATGACGCAAGACGACTGCAGAAAGATGACCAGCGTCTCGTTGTACAGTGTACAATGGCCAGTGATATTCACTGTAGGTATACGCAAAATGATATACTGTGTGCACATAGCAGGCAAATTAGAGGATCATCATAAGATTTAGAAATAGAACTATCAAGGAAGGAGAAAGACGTAGGTGTAATTATTAGTCGAGATGTAAAGCCAATACATAAACATCATGAGCAATGTGTACTGCTCCTCTTCCTCTGGCTTTTTATTCTTACTGTCACATTTTGATATATATATAAATAATGGAAGGGCAAGTCACAGCCAAGACCAATTCAGTTACTCGTGGATTACTTGCCTTGCCGATGGTGACTTGTCACTCCAGGTGTAACTACTTACAGTTGGAGTCCGGTAACACCATTTCAATGGTATCATTTGAGAAACACAGTAAAGTGGCTGGACTGAAAAGCGTGTTCTGCACTTCAACTGACTAATTATATGATAAGGATAAGAAGGAAAAAATCGATTGTAAGGCTGGAATCAGGGATGAAGCATCTATAACTGGAAGGGTTAAAGATACAAAGATGATGAAATACCTTTACCCGGGATCAGTAGCACCTGTGGCAATGGACACACCTTTGTAATGCTTGATCACTTACAACTGATCAACTTTAATATGAAAGTCTTAAGTACCGTCCAGCAGGGGAATATTATACAAATATTAACAGAAAATATATCTATGTTAGACAGACGCCATATCTAGGAATTATCTCTACTTGGGGCGTGTAACACCTGTGTGGATGGACACAACTTTGTAATGTTTGATCCATTACACGAAATAATGTCAACAACAGAGTTATACAGCACGTTGTTGAAGATCATTCAGGAAACATCTATACTGAATGATTATATTAGGTAGTACATGGCAGTTCTTCGAAGTAAACCAGAAAAATGATGCTGAGAGAAAAGGGACATAATAGGAAATAATTTGTGAAATGTCTAGAAACTTTGATCTTAAAGTAGTCGTCTTGTGTTGGGTCATCTTTTAGACATCAAGAGGAGAACATAGTCTGTGTTTTGTAATCATTAATAAATATATATTCTCAACACCTTTCATCACTTCTTCCAGGCCTTAACGGATTTTGGCTGAACGATCTTGGCCGTGTGACGGCCACAAAATGCAGCACAATACACATTTATTACAAAAAAAAAAAGGAATTTATCACAACAGTCGTTATGTTTTTTACCGGAATCTTTAAGCTTTCAGTAGCATTTTTAAGTACATAACACATTCATCTGCCTCATTTACATGCATATAGATATATCTACAAGTGTATATGTACATGTTTTATATTATCTATCTGAATTTAAAGTTTATCATGATATCCGTGTAGACAAAATACTAATGGATACCACAAGATATGTACAGCTACTAAAAGATTATTCTGAGCCTCTACCATGTTATGACACACTCGACCCTGGCCTCCTGACCTGCCAGGGCAATAATCTGTTATTGATAAAGAATTGATCATATTCTTAGTTGATAACCTAAACCTGCACCAGTGCTGTGAGAATGTCTAATACAGAGAGAGAGAGAGAGAGAGAGAGAGAGAGAGAGAGAGAGAGAGAGAGAGAGAGAGAGAGAGAGAGAGAGAGAGTATGTTAACCGCCACACTCCAGTATTTCTGGAAGCGCCAGTCAGAAGTAAACGTGTTTTCGTCACACAAGACAACGTGATCCCAGAAGCCAGTATCTTTATCACAATGTTCAGGTTCATATTGCCTTCTCTTCTCCATGTTTAAGTTACTCAGAAGCTGGTGTGTGTGTGTGTGTGTGTGTGTGTGTGTGTCTGTGTGTGTGTGTGTATGGCTGTGTCAGTCCTTGGAGTGAAGTGTGTTTTCGGACAGTGTGAGTGAGGGGCGCATCATCATCATCAGAGATGAATCATTATGCCAATAATTAGGGCTAGGCTAACCTGACCTCAGGTCTCATCACAACACGGTATGGCGTAGTGGTGGTCTGTGTTTGATATTAGTATACAGAACTGATGGTACTGCTGAGTAATGGGTAAATGGGAGAAATTTCTCTTAACTTAGTGTGAAAATAAAAAATAAACAAAACTAAATACCAGACGAGGATAACAATATATACACACAACAAAATTCCCGTAACACAAAGATGAAACCAACCAAAGATGTTGCCCATGTAATATGTGATATAAAAACATCACACAAAAACAATAAAATACAATGAAGAAAATGCAAGGCTCAGATGATATAAGCAAAGAAAAGAGAAAGAGAACTAGAAAATATTGAAGTTCTCGTACATGAAAATGGCATATAGACTTGGCTGTCCATCCAACAACAGATTAACGTATAATAGGAGATTAAAATCATAGATTTTACATCTTACATTATTAGATAAAAGGCAAAGAAAATAATATATGCAAATTATGAATAAAGTGTATGCTTATATAAGATTATGTAGTTTATGACACCAATAGAACAAGCACTAACATTCAAAAATATAATAATCTATGCAAATATAAAGTAAGACATCAAATTATGTTGCAGCAAAACAAGGATGGGATAAATCCAAGGCAAATAGATAACAAACAACCACATTTTTCTACAAACTCAACAAAGATAAAGGCGAGGGTTTTAGATATCAGGAAGTATATACCATATTTCTCCAATACCTACAGTTTTGTAATTAAAGTAAAAAATATTCTTGAGCTTACTTATTGACGAGTCACTTATGCTGGTTAACTTTGTTTTCAAGCTCATTATTGTTAGAGTATTTCCCATCATCTCTTATCTGCATAATTACTTCATCAGGATCATTAGGCTTACGTGGACCAATTACAGGATATGTATGTAAATATGTTGCTTTAATGTTAAAGAATGAAATATGTCCTGGTTGATATGGCATGATTGTTGATGAAACCGTCTAGTTGATTTGGTCCCTAACATTGTGTTTAATGTTACCTATATATGTTATTGCTCATAGTTGTCTGAAGTCGTGCGTACAAGACTTTATCCCTGGGAAAAACATGAAAAACAAGTTTTGGATTATTTTCTTTTCTCTTTTTTTAAACTGAAAACTCACTGTAAAGTTTTCGTCAACAAACAGACAGTCAGACAGCGCAAGGGTAATTAGTACCACCAGCTGTTGACAACGTGCACAATTAAAGCAGTCATTGCTCACGCGAGATTACTCCAGCTTTCCTGTCTTTCTTATATAGTCTGTGTATCGCTACACACAAACACACACACACACACAAACACACACACACACACACATATACACACACACCATCATTGATGTCATTATGTTTCCACTACAAGCTACATTACACTCTCCACAAGAGGTAATTCTGCCCAGTGTACACCCTCTATCGTATCCTGCCATCTTCACTATATTGATGTTTCATCTTCACTACACTAGTGCTTCAACTTCACTCTGTTAATCTATCATCTAGGATATTAAATCAATGAGGAAACGCTAGTCTACTATATTTTTTGGTGGCTTCACTATATTTTTGCAAGTGCTGGTCTATGAAAGTTTACTTCGTCAAGTAAATCACTCATCTCACCAGATCGCAGAAATGACTCACGTCCGCGCTGCCCATCGGTACCCTGGCAAGGAATCCTTCCTTGAATTTTTCGAGGCTCACATCCAGCAAACCGGGGCTGTTAAAGATTGTATAAGCCGAACTGAGCTATATTTGCGATACTGTGAATTCTGCGAAGGGTTCGGGTACGAGAAAGCTGCCGTCCTGAACGTCGGCAGAACACTGGGACGGTGGGGCATCAAGGCAGATCGCAGACTTGGAGGACGCAACGGCCGCTACCAGGAGTACGCCTACACCAGAATTGCCTGGTTGTCCGGCAGTGAGGGCCTGGCCCAGGGAGGAAAGCGGTGCCTTCCAGAATGCCAAAGGCCTTCCAGGAAGAGATCACGTCTGGATATCGAACCCGTGCACGAGAGAGTAGTGGTGAAGATCCAGACTCGGCATCAAGATGATGATGACCTGTGCAAAGGCGGACCCAGCGAGGAAACTGGTGTAGTTGACACAGGAGCAGCCGCCATCCCCATCAATGTTTCTTTGGCTCCCACCAAACAACGGGGCAAAGTGATGCCTACCACTGAATTGGTGACCTTGATCCCCTACTTCTATGGGGATGAATCAGGCCTGGTGGATCCTGACGTACTCGTACTGGTCGTCGATGAAGACCTTGATGTGTCCGTCACTGCGACTGGAGGATCAGCAGCACCTGCAGCAGCAGCCGACCCTAAAGCTGAAGCTGCCGTGTTGAAGATTAAAGTCCACACCACCAACATTCATCCCTGAAATTCCTTGAACCTTAAGTTCCCGTCCCTGAGATTGGAGAAGCTGCTCCTCCTCCAGCAGTCGACCCTGTTATACCCGGTCCTCAGAAGACATTTCCTATGGCAAAAGTTCTCATTCAGTTGCAAATCATTGTCAAACTATTGTACGAATGAAGCGGTTATCATAAAGGATCAAATCGTTAGGAAAAGTTCCTACCATTTATCAGTCGCATCTACTGGGAAGGAAAAAAAAAAATAAGAAAAATACATCCATTCTGTTGGGTGCCATAAACATGGCACAAATGGACCCTAAGTCGAACTGCTGACCTCCTAGTGGTAGGGTCCGGGCAACTTTGAGGGAACATTAACCTTCAAAGGCTAACAGCAGTCGCACAAAAACAATAAAGATTAATCATTATTAGTCATTTACAATAATCATAGACGATGGTTATAGCCTCGCCTATCTATCATCTCATTCGCTGTGAACGAAATCATAGGCGACTCTGATTGCACCTACATCTATCAGTTTACCTATTTATTCAACCATCTATCTATCTGTTTATCGTCCTTGTTTGAAGATTTTCTGTATCATGTAAATCTCAGCCATTGAAATGTCCTGAGATCAATGTCGAAGAAGTGAACAAAAGAATTCTAGTTTGAACTGAAATACTTAGCCCTGCTTCTGCACATTTTCTCATCATTTATCCACCATTTATTCCTCTTAAGGATCTACAAACTATCTTCAGAGTTGTATTACAAATATATGAAACATGTCACCAACTCACTGTTTTGTTCATATTTCTTGCTATATCACATCTGTCAGTTTCTAAATGCAATCATCGGATGATTATGGCTGTGTCTACACACTCCCTCCATCTGGCCAACCTTGTGCATGTGATTATTTAAACTCTGACATTTTAACAAATTGTTTCAAAACGACTCCATGAAACGCGAACTTAAAATTCATCCATTTAACTCCCTCATTCATTAACGAACATTTAAACATGATCATTTGAACGTAAATCTTCCAGCTGCATTATGTCAACAAAGTCCTTTTAGATACGTCATTAGGTTAGGTTAGGTTAGGTTAGGTTAATCAACCTCGTCAATTAAACACTTTAATACTACCATGCAAAAGTGGACTTTTACACACCGTTATATTGCAGCTGTTGTATGAAATGCTTCACATAACTAAAGAATTTAAAGTGAATTATTTTAACGATATTCTTGGAATTCTGCACTTTAATATGAACCTTTAAATACTGACTGTAGAGGTACACATGACCTTTAAATTCCACCAGAGCAATGGAAGTCTGTACAATTAATTTAACTCTGCCACTGAACGCGAACTTTTGAATTTAGCTGGGCGGCCTCTTATTCCCTGGCTGCCATTCATACTTTGTCCTTTTAAACTGTGTGTTTATATCGCTCTCATTCACTCTTAATTTCGATCGTCTCTGATATTTCAGTCGTAACATTTGTTCATGTTCCCATATTGCTTTAGTTAAGGTTTATGGTTAAACCTAAAGATTCTACAGTGTTTACAGTGAGGGAGCCACCTGTATGTTGTACCAGACAACCAGTAATGTATGGTGACTGACGTCTACAGTGACGGAGCCACCTGTATGTTGTACCAGACAACCAGTAATGTATGGTGTCTCACGTCTACAGTGACGGAGCCACCTGTATGTTGTACCAGACAACCAGTAATGTATGGTGTCTGACGTCTACAGTGACGGAGCCACCTGTATGTTGTACCAGACAACCAGTAATGTATGGTGACTGACGTCTACAGTGACGGAGCCACCTGTATGTTGTACCAGACAACCAGTAATGTATGGTAACTGACGTCTACAGTGACGGAGCCACCTGTATGTTGTACCAGACAACCAGTAATGTATGGTGTCTGACGTCTACAGTGAGGGAGCCACCTGTATGTTGTACCAGACTCCAGTAATGTATGGTGTCTGACGTCTACAGTGACGGAGCCACCTGTATGTTGTACCAGACAACCAGTAATGTATGGTGACTGACGTCTACAGTGAGGGAGCCACCTGTATGTTGTACCAGACAACCTGTAATGTATGATGACTGACGTCTACAGTGAGGGAGCCACCTGTATGTTGCACCAGACAACCAGTAATGTATGGTGACTGACGTGTACAGTGACGGTGTAAGACTCACGCACACTACCGTTAATTTTTCATTAGATATTTGTTATTATAATTTTATTGTGAGTTACATAGAGTTAGATGCATGTTGCCACGGGCTCACTGTTCCCACGGGCTACTGTTAATCAGGATGTTTGAACACGTAAGAGCTGATCTGTTATTTGAACACGTTGTTGAATGGGTGTTGACGGACTCCCATATAACCCCTGCCAGTGTGACCTGAGGGGACACACTGGCCAGCATCGTCACACTGTTCACTAGAGTGTGTCGTAGTGTGTCATAAGACTATAGCCCAGAGTACTACAGATGGACGTACACGTTTTTTTGTAATAAATCTATAAAGGCCGCCTGATCTTCATTGAGTACCACAGACGAAGAAGACCTGATTTCCTTCCTCTCAACTCAACCTTACAAATGGTGGCAGTGACGTAAGAACCCACGTGACCACACACGACCGTCACATCTACTTCATATTTCTACGTCTGGTGTTGGCAGCAGTCATACAAGCCTACCTGACACAGTCCTGGTGCTCCCTCCTGTGGACGTTAAGGGCGGAACCCACGGCCGGCTACGTGCTCCATCACCCGTACCTCAATGCATTGAATATACGCCTTTATTGCATTGCTGACACTGTGCCGCTTGCAAGGGCATCAAGACAGCGCCACCGCCGTGCAGTGTTGTCATCACATCCAGACGTGTCAAGCAAGGTCAGCCATCCTGCCAACACCAACGTGGAGGTCATCTTGTCAACCGCTCCAGAGACGCGTCATCATCAGCCGTGGCGACATCCCAGACGTCAGCATCGCGTGGTCCAGCCCTTGTCGCTCACTCAACTTTCCTGCTAGCGAGTCGCTACTCTGCACACATCTCCACCTCGCTACACCCAGCGAGCCGCTACTCTGCACACATCTTCACCTCGCTACACCCAGCGAGTCGCTACTCTGCACACATCTTCACCTCGCTACACCCAGCGAGTCGCTACTCTGCACACATCTTCACCTCGCTACACCCAGCGAGTCGCTACTCTGCACACATCTTCACCTCGCTACACCCAGCGAGCCGCTACTCTGCACACATCTTCACCTCGCTACACCCAGCGAGTCGCTACTCTGCACACGTCTCCACCTCGCTACACCCAGCGAGCCGCTACTCTGCACACATCTTCACCTCGCTACACTCAGCCAGCCGCTACTCTGCACACGTCTCCACCTCGCTACACCCAGCGACCCGCTACTCTGCACACGTCTTCACCTCGCTACACTCAGCCAGCCGCTACTCTGCACACGTCTCCACCTCGCTACACCCAGCGAGCCGCTACTCTGCACACGTCTCCACCTCGCTACGCTACACCCAAGTCGTCTTCGTGAGCGAATCTAACATTCTTATAAGAAATATGTCAAAATGGTTCACTCTGTGAGATATGCTTCTTTTGTGTGATACTAGTTCTTAGTCTATAAATATAGACATCTATATACTTTGGGTAATATGATTATTCATCTTTGTAGTTTAGCAAATTAATATAAGTTTTCAGTTATTCTTGCATATATTCTTTCTTATGTTTTCATACATTGGTACTATTCTTTTTAGTGATGATTACTTTCATATATAGAGTCCATTACTGATATGTTATACTATTATGTGCACCTCTCATATACAGAGTCTTGTATTCATATGTTATACTGTTATGCCAGCCTTTTATTGCCTTTATTTCATTACAATATTTTCAAATAATATTTATGTTATGTATTTTGTATTAGGTCAATATTGTTAATTATATTTTGAATATTTTGGGGGGGTTATTACTTACACACTTTAAGTCAGATTGTATTACATGTCCGAAGATATTCCACGCGGTAATCGTAAAGGTTCATATGTACTTAGGAATTTACCTAGAATCCCTTATTATAAACGGAACCAGCCTTCTAAAATGGCGACGTCACACAAAGTTGTTTTGACAGATTCTGGTGACACAGATGACCCACAGAAACCTCCTTACACGTTACCACACCCACCTCCACACCCACCTCCACCTCACAAAAACTCGGGACAATCAATTCCTTCACAAAAACCTGTTTTTACACTAAAACAAGCTAGGGAACCACACGAGTTATTTGATGGTAAACTGTCAAATTCTGATCGGTGGATTAGAAATGCAGAGGACATTGTTGAACATAATGGTGATTCAGGAGACAGAGCGCTTATATCGGCTGCTAAAAATCTCATTGATTTCCACCAGCCTAACAATTAAGCTAGGGTTGTCTATGACTCAGATGACATTGGAAACTGTACATCTTGGGAGGAATTTAAAACGTTGTTTACATCAGGTTGTGAGGAATCATTCTCAGATAGTTTACTACACGTCCTTTTACGTGCTCTTAACACAACATACTTGGATGATACGTCAGTCCCTGATCACTGGAGTACCTTACATGGAAGAATGAGATTAGTTAGGCAGGCTTATGAATCCTTACCCTGGATATCGGCCATGATGAATCCTGAAACTCATGTGCAAACACTCATGCGTTTATTACACATAACCTTCATTCTCAAGGACCTGACCTCCAGACGTAAGACGACGGTTACTTAATGAGAACATCGACCCATCATTGTGGGTCAGTAACAAAAGTGTTGAATTACACTCAAAAGAAATGTGGATATTCCAACACCAAGACACTGGGGAGAGTGTCGGCTTCCCAAAGTGTGACGTAACATTCTAGTGGTCAACACAATCATTCTTCTCATGGTCAAATACAGCGATTCAGTGATGACAAACACTCACATAAAGTGACGTGCTTCCGGTGTGGCCAACCAGGACATAAAGCGAATGTGTGTCCTTACACATGGGACTCATTCTCACGTGAGCCTCGACCAGAACAACAAACGCAGTCAACGACCCATGTCATCACAGCCTCGGTCGTCACAATTCTGCCGACCTAGTCATGATTTCCTCCAGTCAGACATCAGGCTGACCTTCACCCGCTCGCGCCCAACACCACCAAGCAGGTGTTCATATCATAGGAACGCTAGACACACTTCAGCGGAATGTCGAGCATTAGCTAGACAGACGTCACCTAACACAGGTTCATCATGTCATTATCAACAATGACAATCTCTCGCTCATGACAAGACTCCATCACATAAGGAACTCTTAAGACATTTTCGTTCTTCGCCATTTTCTCACATTACAAGTTTCGATTTAGTGGGTTCTTTCCAGGATAAGCCAATCACAATCTTTCTAGACAGCGGCACGGAAGCAGATGTCATTCATTATGATTTTATTCAACCATTAATGGGGCGCACTCAACTTGTTCAATGCTCGGACTTTTACCCATCCCTTCAAAGTATCTCAAATGAAAATCTCGACGTAAGGGGCACTATTAAAATGAACATTCACATAGGCGACTCGGTCATGACCGTCACCCCTTACATTGTTCGTGGTGTAACGTTTCCTGCTAACTTGTTACTAGGACGCCACTCTATGTGTGGCACAACATAAGATCTGTCCTATTTATCATGTGGTTTGTGTTGATAATACGTTCCTGCCATTGTCAGAGATGAGTTCTCACTCAGTCAGAGTCATTAATACATCTGCTCCCACGTCCTGCTTCACGGTAGACAATACGCATCCTTTTTACTTTTCTACTCATCATTGCCCTGGTAAACTGAGAACCAACATGACTCTGCATAGTAACACATTAACGAAGGTTCCTCTCTCACTTTCTCGAACATGGATGAATGATCATGGACTCAGACATAGTCAGGGTGATCTCGCACTAAGAGTAGTTGCTGAACCTTCATCACTAACTGTCACACGACTATCCATGATGGACGCCTCTATTCATGAGACCGCAGATGGAGAGGTCACCATATACATTGCCAATACGGGACCCACTCCTGTCCGTCTCCGTAGAGGGGCCAAGCTTGTGGAGTTCTCCGTTTTGAAGTCGGGAATTCAAGACGAGGAGTTGCATGAGTTTAATATCCGTCTAGTCTCACATTCCATTAACCCACCACCACCTACTCCTCCTACCCCTGACTCAGCAGTGCACGGCTTCAGTCAGCTCCCCACCATCACCCCTGACATGATATCCAAGGTAGGATTAACCAAACATGTTGACCAGTTAACAGACTTACTTAACCAGTATAGGTCTACTATTGCCTTATCAGGAGAACCACTCGGTAGAACTCATTTGGATGTTCACATTATTAACTTAGAGAAAAACTCACGTTCCATTAACGTCCGGACCAGCCTATCGATTGCCACACACACGCGCACAGAGACATAGCAAACAAACTTGTCCAGGACATGTTGAAAGATAATGTTATAGAGGAATCACGATCACCATGGAATTTACCACTTCTGATCGTTCCGAAAAAGGAAGGAACTTTTAGATCAGTCATAGATTTTAGAAAACTCAACAACAAGGTCACTTTGAAAGATGGTTTCCCATTACCAGTGGTATCAGAGCTTCTTCATAGCCTCGGTAACAATAAGGTATTTTCAACTTTGGATTTATTGAGCGGATTTTGGCAGATTCCCTTGTCAGAGGAAAGCCGCCCCCTGACTGTGTTCAGTACGCCAGATGGTCATTGGCAGTTCATATGCATCATGGCCTTCGGTCTTCATTCCTCACCGGTGATCACCTTCTCAAGGTTAATGACTAACATTTGTCGTCACATGTTGGGCCAAGATGTATTGGTTTATCTTGATGATATAATTGTTATGTCTCCAGATATTGCTTCTCATTTCAAAAGTCTTGAGAGAGTATTCTTACGACTTAAGGATGCGAACCTAAAAGTCAAGTTATCCAGATGTTCCTTTCTACAAACAAGAATTGATTACTTAGGTCACACCTTTGATGAAAACGGTATTCAACCTAATGCAGATAAAGTGAACACAATTGTAGAATGGCCAGTCCCTTCCACAACATATAAGGTCAAATCCTTCCTTGGTTTAGCAGGATATTATCGAAGATTAATCACTAATTTCGCGAAGATCGCAAACCCACTCACTTCACTTCTGAAACAGGGAGTTACATTCCAGTGGTCTACAGCGCAAGACAATGCGTTTAACTTACTCAAGCAACACTTGATCGAGGCGCCTGTCCTTCGATTCCGAACTTTGAGAAACCCTTCATTTTGCACACAACAGATGCTTGTAAACAGGGTCTTGGAGCTGTACTTATGGAGGAGTTGAATAAGGGTAGACTTTTTCCCATAGCCTATGCGAGCCATTCATGTTCAAAGACGGAATCGAAATACTCAATAACTGAGTTAGAAGGCCTTGCAGTTGTTTGGGCACTCAAACATTTTAAGGAATACATATATGGTTACCCTATTACAGTTTATACAGATCACAGAGCACTGTTAGGTATTTTCAAAGACAAGAACGTACAAGAAAGTTTCAAAGATGGTTTTTAACTACACAAACATTTGACCCAGATTTTCGTTTTGTTTCTGGCTCATCCAATGTAGCTGTAGACGCGCTTTCTCGCAGAGTGGGTGCGGCCGTTGTAGGTAATAGCCTCGTAGATTTTGATGTAGAGAGGTTGAGACAGCATCAACGGGATGACCCAGTCTGGGGTCCTGTCATAGAATTCCTAGAGGGTATAAGATCTTCCTTGGATGCTAAAACAGTTGTTCCAGTCAGAGAATTGTATTTAGCACAGTGAGGGAGTCTTGTGCAGGGACGCGAAATTAGGAGTGCTCGCCCGTGTTGTTAAACAAACAACCATTCCAACAGCATTAGTACGGGATTTCTTGAAGTTAGCACATGATTCAACCCAGGCCGCACACCCAGGCGCAGATAGATGCTATAAGCAAACTCGTTTGAGGTATTTTTGGCCAAGATACATAAAAACATTACAGATCATATTTGGAGGTGCCAAACCTGTGAGACACACAAGGGAAGTCCCACTACCCCGCAGACTGTGTTGAAATATCCTTTACCTTCATACCCATGGGAAAGAGTTCATATGGACATATTAGGAGGTTTTCCTAGGTCCATGGCAGGCTACAGACACATCTTAGTAATTACTGATGCCTTCACGAGATATTGTGAATTAGTTCCAGTTCAAAATAAAGACACAGCCACGGTCGCTGAGGCGTTCAAAAACATATCTTAGACAGATATAATGAGCCGAAGATTTTAGTCACAGATAATGGTGGGGAATTTAATAACTCATTATTAGAAGAACTCTGTAGATTGTATAACATAAGTAAATGTAATATAATGGCACATCATCCAGCCTCGAATGGCCTGGCAGAAAGGTTGAACCGTAAGATCCTCCAGTGTCTTCCCACCAACATTAATTTTGATCATGATGAATGGGATGAGTACCTGTCTGATGTCCAATGTTCATTAAACTCTGCATATCATAAGTCAATTGGAGACACACCCTTCCACGCCTTACATGGTTTTGATAAAGTGTTGCCGTATGACATAATAGCGTCCCCTCCTTCATGTCCAGAGATCCAGAAATCAGTTGTAGAGGAAAAATATCGCACGACTCAATTGATTCATCAAAGGATCAAGGAAAATCTAGGTGAAGCCACTACAACCTTCACGAACCAGGCTGATAAATCCACGAAACCATCAAAGGTACGTGGCTCCCGGACTCTTGGTAATGGTGCAGGAATTTAACTCTACAAGTGAGGATCGTAAACTTGACCCAAAATGTTCTGGTCCCTATAGAGTCTTAGCTCATTTAAAGGGACATAAGTTTAGGGTTCGACATCTAAATACAGGTGACATTCGTGAAGAACATGAGGACCACTTGAAAGTTTTACAGTATTGTGAACATGATCATCCCGGTACCACAACAGACAACACTCCTCAAACCCCAAACAATGTCACCCAACCAACTTCTACCACTGTTCAGACTGTCCCCACACCAGAACCGACCACCCTCACAACACCACCACACACACATCAGTATTCATTAAGACCTCACCTTTAAGAAGTTGCTAAGTTTATCATTTTACAGGTTCTTCCTTCTCATGTCCTTATGGTGTCTTCCTGTATATGACACTATGGCAGTACCAGGCGCCCTTCTCACGACTCCCCGCGAAGTCCACCTCGTGAGGGACACAGTCTCGGTTAAGTTGGGCCTGGAGGGTCTACCCTACACTTATGATTATTTAGTGAAACTAATGGAGGCCGTACCTCGCTTACGGTCTACCCTACTCAAGTTTTACACCAGTGCGTCCATCAGAAACTCTAGTGTTGCTCCTCCTCCAACTTTGTTAAACCAGTGGACCTGGAAACTGAATAGTACCTGTGTGATTCTGTATGACATAATACAAGACATTGAATCTCCAGTAAATACTAATGCCAGGATGAACACGAAAAAGCAAAGGAGAAGCAAGAGAGGTCTGCTTGATTTTGTAGGGTCCCTCCAATCATATTTGTTTGGCATTGCTACTCAGGATGAACTTAATTCAGTTAGGAATCAGGTTAGATCCTTACAATTTCAACAACTTCTTAACAACAGGTGTATTAAGGCTAAAGCTAAGATCTTAAAACAACATTCTAAATATTTGAATGACATAATGTTAACTGTTAATAACTTGACACAACATGTAGCACTACTGTCAAAGTCTCTTAATCCCATATATGCTATAGTGACTATTTCCACATATGTTGATAGTTTATATGCCCAAATCACTTATCATGCACATTATTTCACTGGTTTATTGGAAGATGTTAATAATCTGGTAAACCAAGTTATCACAGCATCATTTTTCCCTTCTCGGAACTCACACGTATCATTAAAGGAGCTATGACGAAATTCGGTTGCACCCCAGCTCTTCCTCTGCATCACGTGACCAGTTATTACTCCTTACTAACGGTTGACGTGATCCTCGAAGCGGTCATTATCCACATACCATTCACTGACTCCAATACTTACAGCCTTGTGAACGCAATACCATTCCCTTTTAATTACACAAAAGGGTCGCAAAAAACTATCGTCCTTGCTGATAACATGAACTTTCTCTTATATAATATTAATTCCTCGTTGATTGCACATCTCTCCATGGATGATTTAGCATTGTGCCATAAACCATTGCTTGACAACTTGATTTGCCCCCACCCCCCAATACCTTGGTTTTCCATAATTTACAAACAAATTCATGTAAGTACCAACTATTTTTTGGGCATCAACAAAATGTTCTTCGTTCTTCTTCCTTTAAGGAAATTGTTGTTAATGAACCTTGGATTGAAAGTATTGACCAGTATCACATACTGTTTTTCCCAGACCCACAAAATGTTCTTCTTCATTGCCCACCTAATCATCCCAAATCTTATTTATTTCTGGGACACATTCAGTTAGGACAACAACATATTCTTATCAGTTCCAGTTTCAAATTATTCGCCACTCATGATCATTATTTGGGACAAATTGATAGAACTATCCCGAGTTTAGGACGAATACCCCAAAACATCAACTTATCAATCATCGATGAAGTAAAGATCCAACATCTTCCATCTATGGTTCAGAACGATCTAGATTCTACAATAGATGTTCTGGCTTTTGTACCTTTTAAGTACGCTTCTCATATATCTGGAATTTCAATTGTTTCATTGTCTATTGCGCTTATATTTTTGTTCGTAGTATTTATGTTATATTGTCGTCTACGACATAAGGTATCTAATATAGAATTCAGAAGGTAGTTGCAGCAGCACTTCCTTATTTAAGGAGAAATCTAACTCCATAATAATATGTATTCAATAAGTTGTTTCATTTTTTGATTTTTTTTTTCATTTCATTTGCATACTGATTTTGTTTACACCATATATAATATCCATGTATATATCTTTATGATAATCTAATAATTGTAAAGTGTGTTATCTATCTTCTCAACCATACTAGTTGATATAGGAATAACTCTTGTAAATACCTACAATTTGCTTATTTCTGTACTCTTATATTCAGTATTATTTCATGTATAACCATAGCTTATCATGGCTGGCAGGAGCTTGAGCCAGGTTGTGGCCCAGCAAAATGTAAGACTCACGCACACTACCGTTAATTTTTCATTAGATATTTGTTATTATAATTTTATTGTGAGTTACATAGAGTTAGATGCATGTTGCCACGGGCTCACTGTTCCCACGGGCTACTGTTAATCAGGATGTTTGAACACGTAAGAGCTGATCTGTTATTTGAACACGTTGTTGAATGGGTGTTGACGGACTCCCATATAACCCCTGCCAGTGTGACCTGAGGGGACACACTGGCCAGCATCGTCACACTGTTCACTAGAATGTGTCGTAGTGTGTCATAAGACTATAGCCCAGAGTACTACACATATACGTACATATTCTTTTGTAATAAATCTACAAAGGCCGCCTGATCTTCATTGACTACCATCCACGAAGAAGACCTGTATTCATTCCTGACAACTCAACCTTACAGGCAATGTTGCCCCAACATCCCCTCCCTGACGTGAACCCCACTGAACATGAATCCAGACTTGCCACACCATGTCATCACTGACGACGTCAGCACCACATCATGACGTCATCATCATAATGATGTCATCACTGATGATGACGTCATCACATCATGACGTCATCATCATCATCATCATCATGTCATCACTGATGACGTCAACACCACCACATGACACTTGGTGACGTCATCATCATCATCATCATCATCATCATCATCATCATCACTGATGACGTCAACACCACCACATCACACTTGCTGACGTCATCATCATCATCATCATCATCATCATGTCATCACTGATGACAACAAATCATTATTCTTGCCTTTTTGATCAAGAGAAATGGCTTCGTACAAGTAGCATTGGTTTATTTATGATTACATCATCATGATGATGATGACATCCACACATAATGGTGACGAGCCCAACCTAGAAAGTTATATATCATCATGGTTCATCATGTCCTCACACATCTCACGTTTGTGCTCACCTGACCCACCACAATTACCTCCAATGATCCAGCAGTCATCCACCATCACATGGCTATCCCAGTGTCCCAGGTATGGGTATCCCAGTGTCCCAGGTATGGGTATCCCAGTGTTCCAGGTATGGGTATCCCAGTGTCCCAGGTATGGGTATCCCAGTGTCCCAGGTATGGGTATCCCAGTGTACCAGGTATGGGTATCCCAGTGTCCCAGGTATGGGTATCCCAGTGTTCCAGGTATGGGTATCCCAGTGTCCCAGGTATGGGTATCCCAGTGTCCCATGTATGGGTATCCCAGTGTCCCAGGTATGGGTATCCCAGTGTTCCAGGTATGGGTATCCCAGTGTTCCAGGTATGGGTATCCCAGTGTCCCAGGTATGGGTATCCCAGTGTCCCAGGTATGGGTATCCCAGTGTCCCAGGTATGGGTATCCCAGTGTCCCAGGTATGGGTATCCCAGTGTCCCAGGTATGGGTATCCCAGTGTTCCAGGTATGGGTATCCCAGTGTCCCAGGTATGGGTATCCCAGTGTCCCAGGTATGGGTATCCCAGTGTCCCAGGTATGGGTATCCCAGTGTTCCAGGTATGGGTATCCCAGTGTCCCAGGTATGGGTATCCCAGTGTCCCATGTATGGGTATCCCAGTGTCCCAGGTATGGGTATCCCAGTGTTCCAGGTATGGGTATCCCAGTGTCCCAGGTATGGGTATCCCAGTGTCCCAGGTATGGGTATCCCAGTGTCCCAGGTATGGGTATCCCAGTGTCCCAGGTATGGGTATCCCAGTGTTCCAGGTATGGGTATCCCAGTGTCCCAGGTATGGGTATCCCAGTGTCCCATGTATGGGTATCCCAGTGTCCCAGGTATGGGTATCCCAGTGTCCCAGGTATGGGTATCCCAGTGTTCCAGGTATGGGTATCCCAGTGTCCCAGGTATGGGTATCCCAGTGTTCCAGGTATGGGTATCCCAGTGTCCCAGGTATGGGTATCCCAGTGTCCCAGGTATGGGTATCCCAGTGTCCCAGGTATGGGTATCCCAGTGTCCCATGTATGGGTATCCCAGTGTTCCAGGTATGGGTATCCCAGTGTCCCATGTATGGGTATCCCAGTGTCCCAGGTATGGGTATCCCAGTGTTCCAGGTATGGGTATCCCAGTGTCCCAGGTATGGGTATCCCAGTGTTCCAGGTATGGGTATCCCAGTGTCCCAGGTATGGGTATCCCAGTGTCCCAGGTATGGGTATCCCAGTGTTCCAGGTATGGGTATCCCAGTGTCCCAGGTATGGGTATCCCAGTGTCCCAGGTATGGGTATCCCAGTGTCCCATGTATGGGTATCCCAGTGTCCCAGGTATGGGTATCCCAGTGTCCCAGGTATGGGTATCCCAGTGTTCCAGGTATGGGTATCCCAGTGTCCCAGGTATGGGTATCCCAGTGTCCCAGGTATGGGTATCCCAGTGTCCCCGGGATCTTTCTTCCATGGTTCTTAAATCTTGGTGGAATGGTTGAGCCAGTTCCTCACTTAGGTTGTCTGGCCAAGTGGGTTTGGAGGTAATGCACTTTGATGTTCATTTTACAGCCAAGTTGAGGGAAAGAAGATGGCAGGTTCTCCACTAGTTCAGGGTAGTTATCTGCTTTATGGTGACCAAGACAATTCCTTACAACCACAGTGAACGAAGACCATGCCTCTGCCTCAACATTGGTCATTGAATCTTGGAAATGTGGGTCTTTCATGAGTTCCATGGTTTGTGACCCGTCGACAATACCTGCCTTCACCTTCTCCATGATCAGCGCTGGCCATTTTCTGCGTATGTAGTCAAAGCAGAGTGTCCTTCTTTGTTCCAAACCTTCACAAAGTGTTTCATTAAACCTAGTTTGATGTGCAGTGGTGGTACAATGATCTTATCTCTGTCAACCAAGGGTTCTGCCATTACATTCTTGTCTCCAACCAACATGTTTTCTCTCAGAGACCATTGTTTTCTCAGCCAGTGCTCATCCTCAGCTCTACTATCCCAGAGACAGATAAAGCAGGGCTACTTGTTGTACTCACTCTGCTGACCCAGGAGAAAAGTCACCATCTTAAGATCCACACACATTAACCATTGGTCATGGTGGTATGATATCTTGTGTAAGACCAGGACGATTGTGTCCTGATGTTCACTCATCATAGTTGAACCACCAATTGGAAGTGATCCATATTTGTTGTCATTGTGTAGAAGCACAACATGTTAAGCTCCACTCAGAACTACCTATGCTCGTGAGAGGTCCATTTATTGATAATTGCATTATCTGAAAACTTGTATCTGCTAGAAGGAAATGAAGATCATAATGTTAGTCAGTGGCGTAAATATACCTTGATTCATGTCTAAAATCTGAGACACCAAAATAGTTTTAAATATTTCCTCCCCAATATATATATATATATATATATATATATATATATATATATATATATATATATATATATATATATATATATATATATATATATATATATATATATATATATATATATATATATACATATATATATATATATATATATATATATATATATATATATATATATATATATATATATATATATATATATATATATGTATATATATATATATATTCCTTTATGTGAGAAATACTTAGAAAAGCAAATGGATTTGTATGTAGCATTTATGGATGTGGAGAAGGCATATGATAGAGTTGATAGAGATGCTCTGTGGAAGGTATTAAGAATATATGGTGTGGGAGGAAAGTTGTTAGAAGCAGTGAAAAGTTTTTATCGAGGATGTAAGGCATGTGTACGTGTAGGAAGAGAGGAAAGTGATTGGTTCTCAGTGAATGTAGGTTTGCGGCAGGGGTGTGTGATGTCTCCATGGTTGTTTAATTTGTTTATGGATGGGGTTGTTAGGGAGGTAAATGCAAGAGTTTTGGAAAGAGGGGCAAGTATGAAGTCTGTTGGGGATAAGAGAGCTTGGGAAGTGAGTCAGTTGTTGTTCGCTGATGATACAGCGCTGGTGGCTGATTCATGTGAGAAACTGCAGAAGCTGGTGACTGAGTTTGGTAAAGTGTGTGGAAGAAGAAAGTTAAGAGTAAATGTGGATAAGAGCAAGGTTATTAGGTACAGTAGGGTTGAGGGTCAAGTCAATTGGGAGGTGAGTTTGAATGGAGAAAAACTGGAGGAAGTGAAGTGTTTTAGATATCTGGGAGTGGATCTGGCAGCGGATGGAACCATGGAAGCGGAAGTGGATCATAGGGTGGGGGAGGGGGCGAAAATTCTGGGGGCCTTGAAGAATGTGTGGAAGTCGAGAACATTATCTCGGAAAGCAAAAATGGGTATGTTTGAAGGAATAGTGGTTCCAACAATGTTGTATGGTTGCGAGGCGTGGGCTATGGATAGAGTTGTGCGCAGGAGGACGGATGTGCTGGAAATGAGATGTTTGAGGACAATGTGTGGTGTGAGGTGGTTTGATCGAGTGAGTAACGTAAGGGTAAGAGAGATGTGTGGAAATAAAAAGAGCGTGGTTGAGAGAGCAGAAGAGGGTGTTTTGAAGTGGTTTTGGCACATGGAGAGGATGAGTGAGGAAAGATTAACCAAGAGGATATATGTGCCGGAGGTGGAGGGAGCAAGGAGAAGAGGGAGACCAAATTGGAGGTGGAAAGATGGAGTGAAAAAGATTTTGTGTGATCGGGGCCTGAACATGCAGGAGGGTGAAAGGAGGGCAAGGAATAGAGTGAATTGGAGCGATGTGGTATACCGGGGTTGACGTGCTGTCAGTGGATTGAATCAAGGCATGTGAAGCGTCTGGGGTAAACCATGGAAAGCTGTGTAGGTATGTATATTTGCGTGCGTGGACGTATGTATATACATGTGTATGGGGGTGGGTTGGGCCATTTCTTTCGTCTGTTTCCTTGCGCTACCTCGCAAACGCGGGAGACAGCGACAAAGCATAAAAAAAATATATATATATATATATATATATATATATATATATATATATATATATATATATATATATATATATATATATATATATATATATATATATATACATATATCCTCCCCTCTCGCTTTTGTTTTAATTTTCCAAAAGAGGGAACAGAGAAGGGGGCCAGGTGAGGATATTCCCTCAAAGGCCCAGTCCTCTGTTCTCAACGCTACCTCGCTAATGCGGGAAATGGCGAATAGTATAACCGCACTGCTCTTCCCCAATCTGATGCTCTGTACATGCCTTCACCCTCTCAATCAATACCCTCCCATATAACTTACCAGGAATACTCAACAAGGAATGGGATGTATTTAGGGAATCAGTGATGGATTGCGCAAAAGATGCTTGTGGCATGAGAAGAGTGGGAGGTGGGCTGTTTAGAAAGGGTAGTGAGTGGTGGGATGAAGAAGTAAGAGTATTAGTGAAAGAGAAGAGAGAGGCATTTGGACGATTTTTGCAGGGAAAAAATGCAATTGAGTGGGAGAAGTATAAAAGAGAGACAGGAGGTCAAGAGAAAGGTGCAAGAGGTGAAAAAAAGGGCAAATGAGAGTTGGGGTGAGAGACTATATATATATATATATATATATATATATATATATATATATATATATATATATATATATATATATATATATATATATATAATCTATTAGACATTTGATGTAATTTCAATGTTTGATGTATGGAATGACTTTACATACACATTATCACTATCATGCAGGCAAAAGTAAAACTTCTTACCCACACCAGGTCTTCTGTCTAACGACAGCAGGGAAAAGTAGGTAATAGGTGAAGACACAGGCCATGTACCACGTCAGTGGAGGACCAGCTACGGCAGCCTTCGTGGCTCAGGAGAGAATGTTCGTGACCTGTGTTGGGAGGAGACCATATACTGTTCACCAGCCTTACGTATACAAGAGGTGTGGGGGCGGGTCGTCAACACAGCTCAGTAAGACAACAACAGTGGCAGTTAATTGTCGGAAGCGTTTCAAGTGAGCAGTTGCAAGGTGAGGCAATGGTGGTCAGGAAGGCTGTTCCTTGTAGCTCGCTAGTTAGCCGAGAGGTGAGTGTAGACACTGTATAATGTTATGATGAAGTATGGAGTAGATAGATATTGTGTTTCACTGCCAACTTATCTGAGATTCAAGCTATGTCAAGAGGGACGCATTGCAGTAGATAGTTTACATTTTGAAGGGAAAACAGATGATTGGCATCCAGTTATTTACGAAATGTTTTTTTAGAAAAAATAAACAGTTTACCCAGACGAAATGTTGTACATATATATTGTGATAGATTCGTGTTAGGTAACGGTCAAGCGGGTTGTGGTGGTTTTTATAAGGGAATATTTTATCAATCAATGTTATGCAGATGTAACAGTTTGTAAAAGAATTAGTAAGAACACCTCGTCCACGTTGACTGAACTTCATGCAGTTAGTGAAGGACTTCAGGTTGCTATAGACATGTGTAAACATGTATGTTATTGTTGACAGTAGAAGTGCACTTGAAGCCTTACAGTGTAAACATCCAGTTAACTTTCATATTGTTAATATCTATAAACAACTGGTCATAGAAATGTAAGAAATGGAATGTACTGTGCAGTTTGTATGGATTCCATCATACGTGGGGATTCAGTTGAATGAAATGGCTGACCATTTGGCAAAGAAAGCTGCAGAAAAGCTTCATAGAGATATCATAAGTAACGAAAGTATAAGAACAATAAAGAAGGAAATGGAAAGAAAAAGAAAAGAACGGGAACATGCAAGAAGAGAAGTGATAACCAAAGGCAGTGAGAGTTTACATCATTATTTGTATGTGTTACAAATCACCAATGTAACTTACGGCACTAACTTACCATCTGTTGATATTGCCATAATGAGAAAAAGGTTGGCATATTATTGGCAGATAAGTGGAGAGCTGGGTCAATCTTGCCAACTATGAGGGATGCACATACACTGTGGCATTATGGATTACAATGTGGACAAATCCAACTATATAGGAAGAGTGACGTCACTTCTCTATAAGAACACATTTGTTGATCAATTAATAATAGAAAGAATAAAATGATCCTTACAATATACAAACATTTTGCCCCAAGGGTATGACTTTATTATCATCCAAGACTACATTATCTTTACATGTCAAAAGTACTTGTATTCTAATTATACTACTGTAGATAATGCAATGCAATTCTTGTAGTGTACCATTGTTAAGACATTTACAACTTTTGTAAGCCCAAAAAGGGATGACAAAGATGAGGGTGGGGTAGTACACTACCCTGTCATTTTGTTGTACATATTATCAATAAAATATCTCAGATTCAGTTTCAATTTCAACCATAGTACTTAAGGATATATTTGTTTCATTCTAATCGTAGTTATGATTATATACTTGTCGGAAAACGTTTTACCTCGAATGAGGCGAAGTACTTTATCTTAACAGGATTATCAACATGTGGAATGATATACCAAGTAGAGTAGATGAAAGATGTTTGAGAATAGACTCGATAGATATTTCGCCTATGATTTCCGACTAATATTGTTTGCGTCTCCTTAGTTACATATACAGTTTACAGGTTATTCTATCTGAAACATGTGTATGTGTGTCTCCTCCTACCCAACTGATCTATGACCTTCTGATCTCTTCCATCATTACAGGCAGCTTCGTAAGGTGCCAGTGTTATGATGATGTATGAATTCCTTTGTATATTCCTTTATACGTAATCTGAAATCTGACTTGAATTAGGTTGACATAATTTGGAGAGGAATCTATCTAACGTCAACGAATATACGAAAATATTTTAAGTTTATATTTTCTCTGATATATGTTTCATATTTTTTCTAACAAAAAGACAGCTTCAATTTTCTAATAATTCCTATAAAGTTACAATATTTTGAACCACGAGTTTGGTGAATGTTTAGGGAGTAGAAGGTAATGACTCAATAGATTAGCTCAGTTTATGATAAAGACAAGTGGTGACATTATCACAATTGGACAAACACGAACACCTTTGATATAGTTCGAGTAACTCTTAAGTAGTTCATATAATATCAAGAAAAAAAAACTTTTTCTCTATTCTTTTCAGTTTGCTTTTAGAACTCAATCTTAAATTTGACGCCGCTGTATGACACTCTGCTGAAGTTCTTCGTTTGAAAAGGTTAACGATGACTTTTTCTCCTTTTGTGACATCCCGGGAAACATCTTGGTGCCCCAAATGATGTGTGTCACCTGGTACGTCCGGCCGGCGGTGGCAAGATTTGGCTGGAGTCAAGAACAAATACCTAACTAAAGCTGTTTACCCAGGCCACCTCCCCTGCCTGCCTGCCCGACCACACCTGGGAAACATAAGCAACAGGTGAAGACACACACCCTGTACCACCTCACTGGCTACGGTGGCAGCCTTCCTCACTCAGGTAAGAGTCGTCGTGACCGGTGTTGGGAGGAGACCGTCTACTGTTGACCAGCCTTACGTATACAGGAGGTGTGGGGTGGGTGGGTGTCGGGTGGTCAACACACAATGTTCTCGGGATCGTCAGAAGGAGGAGGAGGGTTCCTGGTAGTTAGTGGAGAGTTCAACGTGCCGGAGCTCAGTGCTGTCTGTAGTTGGTCGTGTGTAAAGGCTGGATCATCTTCTGTCATGAGAAACAATGTTTGTAAGTTACTGTATACAATTGTTATCCGTTGCTGAATCATCATGAAACCTGGATACATAATCATGTATTCTGAATATGATCAAATTGATCATCTGTTGTGAGAGTCACCAGGTCTGCGCTTGACATGTCTTACGACAACATGTTCTCAGAAACTATTATTTTCTGTACAGTTATGTTATTGTTATGTTCACCAAGTCTTCTCTTAGCAGTTATGATTTGTGTCACATTAGCTAGGTCTTCACCTGACAATTTTGTTGTTGTTGTTGTTGTTGTTGTTGTTATCACAGTTGTTGTAGTTATTCTTTCTATTACGGGTCCTCGCTTCTACACAGCCGTTTTCAACTTGCCTAACAGGGAATTTCTTGTTTAGATATTCGTCAGGTCCTTGCCTGGCTCGGGCCCTTATCATATGGCCTCTGTAACACGTAAGTATGTATATCTGTTGTTGAATTTACTTGCTATTAGCAAGAAATGTCATTAAACCAGAATTTCTACCATTCGGTAAAACATACAAATCACGATATTTGCAACATGATAACATGTTTGACCATCAGCAGGTAAGGTCATCAAGCCGCACCATACATACGTCAGACAGTAACATCAATTGTATAACAGGATGTATATATGTTGTTGGATTTAAGGGCTATCACCTAAAGGTCATGAAGCCAGAATGTGAACCATAACCACTTATGAGGTGAGTCCGGTAACACCTATTATAGCATCATGTCTCAAACAGAATACAGTAGTCAGTTTCATATAAGTATTCTGCACTTCAACTGATTAATGCTATGATAAGGATGAAGAGAATTACAAACCATGAATACTCATTGTAAGGATCACATCAAGGATGAAACATATATAACTAGAAGTGTTGAGGAAACAAAGATGGTGAAATACCTTGACCCGCCCGGGATCAGTAGCACCTGTGGCAATGGACACACCTTTGTAATGCTTGATCACTTACAACTGATCAACTTTAATACGAAAGTCTTAGGTATTGTCCCTCAGGAAAACTTTTAATGAATATCTATAAAACACATATATATGTTAGATATACACTATCTCTAGAATATATCTTTACCTGGGACGTGTAACACTTGTGTGGATAGACACAACTTTGTAATGCATGATCCATTACACGAAATGAACTTCACTAACGAAGAGTTATACAACGCGTCGTTGGAGAACATTAATCAAATACCTATACTGAATTTTTATGTTAGATAAGAGGCATTAATTAGAAGTGAACATAAGAAATGATGATGAAAGAAAAGGACGTAGATGTAGATGTTTTATTAAGAGATGAAATATTCCTGCCTTAAATGGTCTCTCTTATAATTGATTTTCTGTTAGATACAAACATGCTAATGTAATCTGTTCCTTATGATCATAAATGTTTATGTTTTTAAAAAGTTTTAATCATGTCTTAAGGATTCTGGCTTACAGACCTTGGTTCTGAACAACCATTATAATGCAACACAATACATATCTATCAGAAACCATTACCATTATGTTTGTACCAGATTCTTTGAGTCCACTAACAAGTGGCTCCGTGGTGTTGTGGTTAGCACATCTGCCTCATAAACAGTTGGTCCGGGTTCGATTCCCAGCGGGGCCTTTGTTTTCAGTATTATTTGTGATCGTAAATACTCGTAGGTAGTCTCTCTCTCTCTCTCTCTCTCGACAGGCAAGTTGATATGCACTGGTAGGGTGTGTGGGGTGCAGAGTGGCTCGCCGTCAAATGGCAAGAACTTCGTTGCTCTCACTCAGTCACGCAATCTATATTCATAGTGGCTGGCTGGAGAGAGAGAGAGAGAGAGAGAGAGAGAGAGAGAGAGAGAGAGAGAGAGAGAGAGAGAGAGAGAGAGAGAGAGAGGAGTTCTGCCTTAAGAGTTCATCTAACGAGATTTTGCCAAAAGGCAGGGCAAGCACGTAACGCTCTCCGCAGAAAAATAAATTGTCAGGAAGAAAAAGATCAAAGTGGTGGGAGTAAGGTGTTGTGATGTGTTATGTCTGGGAAGGAGAGGTTGCATGTTTGTGGAGTGAGAGCCAGCAGACAACGTCTGGGTGAGACAGGAAGGTAAGAAAGCTGCCTGAGTCAGAGGAGTGGTAATTAACAGCCACTAAAATGCCACGTGGTGCCTGGAAACTGTAGTGACGTAAGTGACATGGGGGCCTGCATGGGTCTGCTGGTGGTGGTGGCGGGTTGTCGTCAGAGACCAAATATAAATGTTGATGTTGCATGACATTAAGGTGAGGCTGTTGTGTGGTGTGGCGGGAAAGGTAGTATAATATTGGAAGCTGGTAATGTGGTATCGTACTCAGGCATGAAGCTCTGAAAGATCTGTGTGGCTGAACGTGACGGCGCGACCTTCAGGTATTATGATGGCCTGACCTTTGACCTGACCATTAAGGTTATACTTGCATGCATGTATGTAACCGTAAGTATGTTTTCCTTTGTCATTATGTGTTTACAGTATACATTTGACCGGCTGGTGATCTCAGTGGTGTCTGTGCTGAGGCCTGGCGTCAACCTTTGGATCTACAAGCATAAAAGAAAGTTCTGGAGGCAAGTGTAGAGAAGGAAATTCTTGTGAATATTTCATGTGTGCTTCCATCATGCAGACCACAGTGTTGTTGGGTCAGGCTGGAGGTTTGGAGTGGCAAAGGAGAGACTGGACTTGATGACTTGTGTATGGGAACGAGAGACTGGCGTGGTACCTCTCCTCTCCTGCCTGACTCTCGTCCCAAACGTCTCTCTCCCATCCGACCTGGCTCTCTTCCCAAGCCTGTATCTCCTGTCCTGCCTGACTCTCTTCCAAACTTCTCTCTCCTGTCCAGCCTGACTCTCGTCCCAAGCCTCTCTCTCCTCTCCGACCTGACTCTCTTCCTAAGCCCCTCTCTCCTGTCCTGCCTGACTCTCGTCCCAAGCCTCTCTCTCCTCTCCGACCTGACTCTCTTCCTAAGCCCCTCTCTCTTGTCCTGCCTGACTCTCGTCCCAAGCCTCTCTCTCCTCTCCGACCTGACTCTCTTCCTAAGCCCCTCTCTGCTGTCCAGCCTGACTCTCGTCCCAAGCCT
This sequence comes from Panulirus ornatus, assembly GCF_036320965.1. Lineage (NCBI taxonomy): Eukaryota > Metazoa > Arthropoda > Malacostraca > Decapoda > Palinuridae > Panulirus > Panulirus ornatus. The sequence continues at coordinate 3,226,148 of NC_092293.1, forward strand.
CTCTCTCCTGTCCAGCCTGACTCTCGTCCCAAGCCTCTCTCTCCTGTCCTGCCTGACTCTCGTCCCAAGCCTCTCTCTCCTGTCCTGCCTGACTCTCGTCCCAAGCTTTTCTCTCCTCTTCGGCCTGAGTCTCGTCCCAAACCTGCCTCCCATCTGATGATGATGATGATAGAAAAGTCCCTTCCAAGGAAGGGCGGGAGAATTGTTAGAGGAAGTGAGGTTTAGAGGGAGGAAAAGAGCCAGGACATAACCCAGCTTGCATAGGAAAAACAGGATAAGCAGGGCGGAGATGATGAGTGGAGGCCAATGTTTTATTTTAGTTTTTTTCTGTTTATTTCTTTATCCACTTATTCTATTTTATTTTTTTGTATTTTTCATTTCTTTTATTACTATTATTATCATTATTTTTTTTGAAGGGATATAGAAGGAGATGGATCTTATCTCTGGTTGATGGACACTGATTTTACCAAGGCGTTCCCCGCACGGACTTAGCAGCAAGATCTATAGTGGTTTTTAGTTTTTAATATATTGGCACTGGATGTTGTCCAGGTTGGATATTAAACATGTTACCTGGGTGGTCTATTCCTAGGAGATTGTTGAAGTAATCAATCCAGTGAGTATGATGTATTTGAAATCGCTCTACTTGTCTTTCAAACAATTTCCTCCAGTAGATGTTTAGAGGAGGGATTCGTGCTCTCTCGTGAAGTTCTGTGTTCCTGATGAACTCGTGCCATTTGATGTTAAAAACCCAACGTAGAGCTTTGTTCTGAATTACGTATTTGGAGTGCACAGATGTTGGATTTGGCTCTGAGTTCGAGAGCTAAAAAGGCGTATGTGATAAGAGGTCGTATTAATGCTTTGTAGAGGTGCAATTTGGTTTTGAATTGCGCCTCTCTGAATCTATACAATTTTGCGAGCTCCGCTCTCGCAATAGCCGCTCTAGACTGTATATGTCGGTTCATTCTCAGGTATACATCATAGTTTAGGCCCAGGACAGTGTTGATGTTTGAGATGGGAATGGCTAAATGTCGGTGTATACGGGAGTGTAGGTAGACATTAGTTATGTTGTATCTCTGACGTACGTTAAAGTAAGATATGTTGAATTTGGCAGGATTTGATTTAATACTCCATTTTAACTCCCAAAGCCAAACGTTGTCAATTTCCTGTTGGGTTCTGCTGATTAAGTGTGTGAGGGTTACGGCTCTGATCAGTTGAGTAATATCATCTGCATATTGGAGAGTGATGGAGTCCAGGTGTATAGGACTGGAAAGATCATTTGAGTAGAGTGTGTAAAGAGTAGGGGCCAGCACGGAGCCTTGAGATACACCGGCATTGAGGAAGAAGTAGTTTGAGTAAGTGTTTCTGTATTTGATTCGGGTTTTTCTGTTGCTATGATAGTTAGAGAGAAGCTTAATGGTGGGTCGTGGGAGTTGGAATTGCGTGCTTAGTTTATACCTCAATCCATCGTGCCACACGGTGTCAAAGGCTTTTTCAACATCTTTTGTGATGAGTGCAGTCATTTTGTGTGTCCGCGTGTTGTTTTTAATGTAGTTAGTGATTATGTTGACTTCATCTTGTATGATGTTGACGAAAGCCAAACTGTTTGTGTGAGAGTAGGTTGTTGTTTGTAAGGTGTTGTCTAAGTCTGTTGTTTATGATTCTTTCAAATGTCTTCCCAATGGACACAAGTAGGCTGATGGGTCTGTAGTTCACTGGGTCCCTATTGGATTTGTTGGGTTTAGGTATCATTGTGATTGTGGCAGTTTTGAAGGCCGCGGGAAAATAGCCAGAGGCTAGTGCCGCTTTGAAGAGGAGGGTGATGGCTCTAATAGAGTTGTCAGCGGGATGGGTAAGTAGCTAGTAACCAATGCCTGAATTACCTGGGGCTACTTTGGGTGATTTGAGGAGAAGGAATTTGACCTCGCTCGATCTTATGGGAGTTGTGAGAAGGTGGTCGTGTGAAAGCGATCGGAGGTGTATGATCTGTTTTGGGTAGAAGGGACTGGGTCTCTTTTGTATGTGTTGTGTGACAATTTGTGTGTTTTCGTACGCCAGAGGGTGAGGGGGGTGAGGGTGAAAGATACCTTCCCAGTGTTTTTGAAAAATGTTTTCAATGTCTTGTGGGTTATGGTGTAGAGTGTTGTCGTCATTTAGCCCATTAAAGTCTGTTTTGGTATTCTTTTGAGCTTTCGGATTCTGTTCCAAACCTTTTGAGATTTGATTCGGTGTTGTTCTGTTGTGGTGATAAGAGATTTTCAGGGTCTATTTTGGTCTTCTAGAATGCTGTTGAGTGTGGTTTCGTAGGGATTTGAGGTCCCACTGTACCAGGCCCAAACGACGTCTGTTTTGCTCAAAGCGTCGACGATAGCACGAGATGAGTCTTGTTGTTTTGGAAGAAGGGAAGAAGGAGTATCTTGAAGTAAATGAAGATTTGGGAATAGAAATGTCAGCTGCCTGTATGATTGTTTCGTTTATATGTTCTATTTCTCTGTCTATTAATGTTATTGGGTGATTTTCGTAGTTTGTGGTGTAAGTGCAGTTGGAGATAGTCTCTTTGAAGCTCTCCCAGTCTGCTCTTTTATAGTGGTAGTGTGAGGGTGATGGGACGAGAATAGGGTTAGACGAGAGATGAAGAAAGATAGGGATGTGGTCGGAACCACACAGTGGTCCTGGAGACAAGAAATTATGGAGATAATTACTGGCTCTGTTGGAGAAGACAAGGTCAGGTCTGCCTTTTCCTCCTTGGCCAGTGAAGACAGTGTGGAAGTAAGGTCCTAGGAAGTTAAGACGTTTGTAAGAGTATAAAGCGAATAAGTCATCACCATGAGAATTGTTTCTGTTGTGGTGGAAGGTTCTGTGTTGGGCGTTGAGGTTAGCTAGAAGTTAGACTGGGATATGTGAGTAATTGAATACTGTGTAGAGATCATGGAGTGGAATGGCAGTGTTGGGTCGAGAGTATGTAGTGCAGAAGATAATGAAGCCATGTATTGTGTTTATCTTAACTGCTAGAAAGTGTTCGTATTGCCATGAGATGGCGAGGTATTCGTGTTCGATGGTGTTGCGTATGAGAATGGCGACTCCCTCGTGTCTACTGTCTGGAGACTGTCGTGATGTATACCCGTAATGTCTAATTTTGTATCCGTTGGTGATACATGTGATGTTAAGTATCACAACATCGGGTTTTTTCTTTACGAGTAGAGTGGCAATCAGATGAGGCCATTGTGATAGCTGCACACGTTAAATTGTAAGATTTTTAGCATTTTACGACTTATGGAAGTTTATTGGCCTTCTGTGTCTGTTGTTGATGAAGGCTGTTGACTAATCGTTTGAGTGTTTCACGTGTATCATGTTTCTAGTCTTGGGTTGGGATATATCTGGTGAGGGGTCAGGAGAGGGGAGAAGGAAGGGGAGAGGGTCACTGTCGACAATTTGAAGGTTGAGGTTGACCGTAGGTGGGTTGTCTGGTGTGTCAGCAAGGTCAGGTGCGGGCTTGGAGCTGCAACCTCGAGTTCCTAAATTAAGTGATAATTTTTTTTTTCACGGTGGATATTTATTTTTATGATATTGTCTTCTACTTGTTATATTAGATAATCATCATGATATAGATGTTAAGCCCAAAGCAATAATACTGTGTACGCACAGCTAAAAAGCTGAAACAATATCAATTTGAATACTAACGTAATAATTTGTCGGCAACAATAGCATCAACCAATGACGTGTCCCTGTCACCTAGCCAGCCTGGGGGAAGTGGAGTCGGCCGGTTATGTTAGCAGTGTTGCCAACATGACTGCGGTATAGCTAAAGGTAATGATGGACTTTACGTTTGTCTTGCACAACAACACAGAACCAGGCGGGTAGCAGAGTAAGTGTTTACCTTTCAAAGGTTTCTGGGAATCGAGACTAAATACTGGAGAGTGAGTTTGAATCCCTCGTAGATAAGTATTAAAGGATCCGTGATGCTGTCTTCAGGTATTGTATATAAATAGAGACAGAGACTTATGGTGTATGATTAAAATAACCATACAGGACGAACAGGAACATTAGTTTATTGCAGTAACATGACAAATTAACCTTAATTACATTTAATGTGACCTTCATCCCCCAGCCACGGCCATCAACAACTTGGTGAATCCTTGTGGCAACACAATGGACGAAGTTTGTGCATAAAGAGAAGAATGACACAACAATACCAGGCATTAGAAGCCTGCCATATGTAGGATAACCAGACTTACATTCCCTCGAAGGCCACACAATGAGGGCTCATGTGATACAGGTTTAGAAAAGCAGGTTTGTTGATTGATACAGACCAGACCTTAGATTTTAGCCTGAAAACAATGAACCTCTATTAGCATGAATTTTCATATAAGTAACAAACAGGGAAAGAAAGATCAATATCTGGCAATAGATGTGTCTCAAGATATCTTGCTATATATAAAGACTGTAAAGATCAATATATGACCATAGATATGTCTCAAGATACCTTGCTATATATAAAGACTGTAAAGATCAATATCTGACCATAGATATGTCTCAAGATATCTTGCTATATATAAAGACTGTAAAGAGAATCAGAGATAAAACAGAAGTAATGAAAAGTAGATTACTTGTGTTGATGGTAAGGACAAGTAAGGACTTCATGACAACATGATGAAGGTACTGTAACAACCAGTGTTTTCTAATATTTCTATGAACAAATAAAACTAATATGTCTTAGTTAATTGGGTTGGCTGTTGGGAATGATTCATAAATCTAGCAAAATTATGTCAGAGTTAACCAAACCTCTGCTGGACCATTGTGGTACGTAGGAAGCAATTTCTTTCCTTCACGCCAGGTACTCAGTATAATTCATTATTAATTTTAAAATTTGCACAAATATTTACAATCAATTCTATTATTTCATTTTGCGTAGGTCATGAAAAATCCGTTTCCACCGCATGGCCGATTGTTCAGATATGACTGTTGCTGTGCTGTTATAAGAACTGCCTCACATATGTGAGAGTGGATGATTCCTAGACGTCACAGAGAATTTGAGGATAATACACACGACTATTCTTCCAGCATCTTCATCTGAAGTTTGACACTGAAGCCAAGTCCTTTGTGGGAAACACATTAAGACGGACAATCTTTTATTTGTTTATCTTCTTTCCTTCTCTTTCCCTTTCCACCTTCCTTTGTGTCTTTTCTGACCCCTGATACGTTTTCATTAATCACAGATTTCCTCTCTCTCTCTCTCTCTCTCTCTCTCTCTCTCTCTCTCTCTCTCTCTCTCTCTCTCTCTCTCTCTCTCTCTCTCCACTTCTCACATAACATGACAGCACGTAACTCACGCATTAGTTCTTCATAACTCTGGATTTTCCAGCAGTGATCGCTAGCTACGCGTTATCTCTGCTGCATTCTGGTCAAATCTTGCCAACACTCGTCAGCCTCAAGACAAAACACGATTAAACCTTTATTAATCATCGTTAAAGGAAGTGAAAACTCGACCTAGACTTGGGAAAATCACTGACTGATATTCCTTTTATCAAACCTCAGCTGCCATATCCAGGTGTGTCAGCTGCTGCCTCAGTTGCCATATCCAGGTGTGTCAACTGCTGCCTCAGTTGCCATACCCAGGTGTGTCAGCTGCTGCCTCAGTTGCCATATCCAGGTGTGTCAGTTGCTGCCTCAGTTGCCAAGTGTTCTTAGCAGATGAGGTCACACCGAAGACTGAGCCAAGACAATTTAGGAATGTTGTGTTTACTACAAAGCAACATGAAGCACTGCTGTAGAACTCAAGCTAGCAATTTTATTCATCATCAATATTTGCCTTACTGATGAATGTAATTGTACATTTTTTACAAAACCTTTATGGATATTTGATTACATTTTCACGCCACATGTCTAAGTGTTACGTAACAGGTGACTGTCATTAATCCTACAATTGAATAATAGCTGTTTATGACGTAACAGAAATATAAGGTAATAAACATACAAATCTAACATACACTCTATATTTTTGGATGAGGGTGTTATTGTCATTTCCAATTTGATATGCAATCATTTCGTCCGGTATATACAACCTGGGGTTATGTTCTCCAGCAGTCATGCACGGCTGGTGGTGTGATGTGTGGCTTCACGTGTGTGTCTGGCTGCTGCACACACAACATGACCGCTCCTTCTGCATGTCTTCTGCTGGTATTTGTATATCTAGTAAGACAGTCTTAATGGTGCTGGCCTTAGGCGTAATAATCATAGCTAGGCTCCCGTTACTATATGTATTCCTTTTATAATAAACAAAATAAGAAATATAGGAGAATGTTCGTGACCGGTGTTGGGAGGAGACCATATACTGTTCACCAGCCTTACGTATACAAGAGGTGTGGGAGTGGGTCGTCAACACAGCTCAGTAAGACAACAACAGTGGCAGTTAATTGTCGGAAGCGTTTCAAGTGAGCAGTTGCAAGGTGTGGTAATGGTGGTCAGGAAGGCTGTTCCTTGTAGCTCGCTAGTTAGCCGAGAGTTGAACGAGGCGGAGCTCAGTAGTGTACCTTTGTCGTGTGTAATGACTGGATCATCTCTGCCACGTGAAGCAATCTACTAATCAACAGTTATGGAGTCAGGATTCATATATGACAACAAATAATTAGATAGATTGTTGTTGTTAGATTGGGTAGGTGTCCGCCTGACATGGGCCCTTGTCTTACGACAGCCCGTTCTTAGAAGTCTGTTTACTGTACAGTTATGTTATTGTTAGAGTCACCAGCAGGTCTCCTCGTAGCAGTTATCTACTGTCGTTGTCACACTAGTGAGGTCTTCACCTACCTGTTGTTTGTTGTCGTTGTTAGATTTTCTAGGTTTACGTCCTACATCTAGAGTGTGGACGGCCCCTTCTCTGATCTAGTTTAACAGGTCATTTCTTGTTTACAGATTCGTCAGGTCCTTGCCTGGCTCGGGCCCTTATCATACGGGCTCTGTAACACGTATGTTTTATTATCTCTGAATTTACAGCTATCAACAAGTAAAGTTCGTTAACCAGAATGTGTACCGTACGGAAAAGCAAACAAATAACAAAATTTGCAACATGATAACATGTTTGACCATCAGCAGGTAAGGTCATCAAGCCGCACCATACATACGTCAGACAGTAACATCAGTTGTATAACAGGATGTATATATGTTGTTGGATTTAAGGGCTATCAGCTTGTGGTCATGAAGCCAGAACGTGAACCATAAGTTCAACATAAAATGATCGTCCAGGCCCAGCAGGTAGCTGCATATGAAGCTATGAATGTCTGTCTTGATTACTGACTACGTAGAGGGAAGGGTTTGGGTAGGAAAGGAATTCGGGAGGAGTATTTTGAGGGGTTCTCGGGAGTGTGATGAGTAGGGACACAAAAATAGTCCTTCTCAGGAGGAGGGTAGCAGGTCCTGAGGCTCAGCCCAGGTGATGGTGTGAGCAGTACACACATCACCAGCACACCTTTGATGGCGCTCCTACACCTTCGTGGCTGCTGCACTCTACACAGGAGCAGGGGATGATGGCACATATCTATGAAGCGAAAAGGTTTTCGATGAGACTGTGCTATTTCTTCCCTTCCCTGGTCGATGATACAGCCTTTCCCCAAGGTTACTTGTCATTCCTGGTGTAACGACTTATGGGTTGAGTCCGGTAACACCTTTTGAATAATAGTATGGAACAGAGTGGAGTGACCAAGATGAACAGCGTGTTCTGCACCTCATCTGATTAATTATATGATAAGAATTAAGAGAATTACACACCATAAATGTCACTTGCAAGGATCAAGCCAGAGGTGAAGCATAGATAACTAGAAGGGTTAAGGAAACAAAAATTGTAAAATACCTTTACCCGGGATCAGTAGCACCTGTGGCAATGGACACACCTTCGTAATGCTTGATCACTTACAAGCGACAAACTATGATACGTAAACCTTAGGTACTGTTCGTCAGGAGAACAATTTACAAATATTCATAAAAGACATATATATGTTAGATATATCTTTATCCGAGACGTGTAACACTTGTGTGGATAGACACAGCTTTGTAATGCATGATCCATTACACGAAATGAACTTCACTAACGAAGAGTTATACAACGCGTCGTTGAAGAACATTAATCACATACCTATACAGAATTTTTATGTTACGTAAAAGATATTTCTTGATAGTAGTAAACACAAGAAATGGTGACGACAGAAAAGGGATGTAGAGGTAAATATTTTGTTAAAAAATGAATTGCTCCTGCCTTAAACTAGCTCCTTGCAATGGATTTTGTTTTAGATACCCACAGTAAGATATATTGTGTGGTTAATCACTATAAATGTTTATGTTTAACAGATCTTTTATTTCTTATAGTATTTCACTGATTCAGGTTTAAGAACCTTGGTTCTGAACAACCATTATAATGCAACACCATACATATTTACCATAAATAAATTATTTATCACAATAACCATTATGTTTGTACCAGATTCTTTAAGTCCTCAATCACGTTTGTTAATATATAAGTAATTTTTCCGCCACATTTCAATACATAACATATATCTACACGTGTGGAAATATATGTATATGTTTTTATAAATTTTTCTTTGGCTTTTATAATTAAGGTGTAAGATATCCTTCTGAAGAGAATACTAGATAATATTATAGGTTATGTGCGTGTGTGTATGTGTGTGTGTGTGTGTGTGTGTGTGTGTGTGTGTGTGTGTGTGTGTGAGCGCACATAGGAGTGAAAACATATTTTACACTTACAAGGTTAAGAGACGGGGCAACACGAGTATACAAATCCTTCCTCAAAACTTTCACGTGATAATGATTAAAGTAGTATACACACACACACACACACACACACACACACACACACACACACATACACACGCACAAACACACACGCACACACACACACACACACACACACACACACACACACACACACACACACACACACACAGAGCGGCGCTTTCAATTTTTGATGTAGATTGATTTCCTATCTTAGTTTCGTCTACGGAATTCTACATCTTCAGTTCAGCACACCATTGTGGTAATGAAGGGAAAGTCACCACATTTACAAGCCGAGTGCACGTAGCTTATCCCACCTCGTTAGAGAGAAAACTTACCTGTATTTGAATTAATGAACGGGCACAGAGAAGACAAAATTTTATTACACATTTATTATACAACTATATAATTCATATTATATACATTACCACATTTCCTGCACTTTCCATCACAAATTTGCTGAGGTCATAACCTTGTAGTTACCATTACCTTACAACCTTAAGGATGGTGGTCTACAACACCTCTAGATTGATGGAGAAAACGAAAAGTTTCGTTTTACTATTAAGACCACAGAAATGCGGTAATTCCACTTCATTACCACTAACTACTAGTTATTTTACTTGTTGATTTTCACGGCTAAGATTTTCTTCCTCTGAGCGAAGCCATACAATAATCGTCCTTATCTACTCTGAGCATTGGATAGCCTCCTGATGATCAAGATTGCTGTTTTGGTTGTCCGTTTCCCTTGTTACTGCTGCGCCTCACTGCACACCTTACATGAGTGCCTTCCACAGTATTAGGGACAGCTGCTGAGCCTCACTGTAGCTACTTCTGGGACGGTTGCCAATCTTCCTCGTATTCCCTCATGACCACAGCGCCAAACCGACTCCCGCCATCAGGCCGAAACGCACAAACATTTCTGACAAAATTGAGACAACCACTTTCGCGTCAGTTTTGACACCAAGTGAATTTCTACGACAATTACGTTCAAGATGCTTGGTTTTTCGTTCATGGATTGAACAGAAGCAACCAACGATGGTTGCTACTGCCCAATCCATGAAGTCCCCCCCACCACGAAAAGGTAACCAAGCTTCGGGGGGGATGGGTGTTTACCCTGACGCCAACGGAGAAACTCAATACAATATTTTTAGTATAACTTTCCTTAATCTTGAAAAATGAATCAATCATAGGGATGAATAGCCCCAGTCATATGAAGATTGGCTAACCGAGTCCTTGCGCATTGTGTAGAAAGTGATTTCTTTAAGGGTTGCTTTATGGAAGGCACGGTAGCGTTGGAAGAGTTTCATTTTTTTGTTTGAAGACGAAGGAAATTATCCCCGTGAATTTATGTATTTTTTTTGGCGGGATAATGTTCCCATTTTTTTTCTTTCTTTGTTTTTCAACGTCCCTACGTAGATATTATGTATCATCCACTACTCGGAGAAAGCCAGACTTCAGCCAGATTAACGTAATCCTTGGCGAGGCCAAACTAAAGTTGTCTTGGTGTTGGTTCCTCAGTGATAACCCAAACAAAAACACAAACACACCTCCAGTGTCCACTCTAGGGCCGTGTTCTCCTGCAGCACCAGCAGGAAGAAAGAACTCCGGTTCCTCACCAACTGAATCTTTTGGCACGGGGAGCGTGTGTCATCTCGACACGCCTTTTAACGCCCGTACGTGGTGCGGAGTTCAGTCGGTCTGTAACGTAGGACATGTCATGTGTTATTGGTCCCAGTCGGTCTAGAACGCTGGGCCTGACATGTGTTGGGGGACCAAGTCGGTCTTGAATGGTGGGCCTGACGTGTGTTGGGGGACCAAGTCGGTCTTGAATGGTGGGCCTGACAGGTCTTGAGACCTGCCATGTCTCCCTGAAGGTGGGCCTGACAAGTGGGGTGGGCTGCATTTCCTCATGGATGGTGGGTCTGGTAGGGAGTGTGGGCTGCAGTGCCACTTGAGTGGGCGAGGTCACTTGGTCAGCATCAGTGGGACGGTGAGGTTTCACTTTTGCACAGCGACCGTTGACGGAAAGTGGTGTCACGTCGGCAAGAAGTGCCTTCTTGTAGGAGGCATAGCAGGAGTACTGGATGACGGCAATCCCGCGGTGGTTCTCGTAGGTCGTGTAGGACTGCATGTCGAAGCGAACGATGTCGCCGAACTGCTTGAAGAATTCCCAGACGTTCGTCCTTGAGATTTTGTATGGAACGTTGACGACCCTGATGGTATACCTCTGCAGGACGGTTTTGAGAACCCCTTGCAACTGCTCGTTGGTGGGCACGATGACATGTATGTCGTCATCATCGCAGCCCAACTCATCTATATGTGGGAGTCGGGTCTCGTGTGGTGGACGGTCCAGCAAATCCTCCTCATCGTGGAAAGGCAGGTAGGCCTGGTCAAGGAGGGCGACCCAGAGCACCTGCTGCTGCTCGACCACCTCCACAACTGAGCTTTTTGCAAAAACTTCCATGTTGAAGATACTAAGATTACGTTGTGCACTTTACGAAGTAACCTCGGTAATCCTTGTACGTCCACAAATATAGTGAGTCTATATTGATATGGAAAAATATAGTAAGGTACCCCCATGCTCTAATATCCCACATAGAAACAAAAGCATAGTCGACTTCGGCGATTTTAAATGTAGAGACCATCTAAAATATTGTAGGTGGGTTAATGGTTGTTACATGGTGACCAGGGGTACAGGTGGATGAGACAGACTGGATATAGTAAAGATGGATAGATGGGACAGACAGGGTATATTAAATATCCATAGATGGGACAGACTGGATACAGTGAAGATTGATAGATGTGACAGACAGGGTATAGTGAATATCCATAGATGGGAGAGACAGGGTGTAGTGAAGATGCATACATGGGACTGACAGGGTACAGTGAAGATTCGTAGATGGGACAGGCAGGGTATAGTGAAGATCCATAGATGGGACAGACAGGGTATAGTGAAGATGTGTAGATGGGACACACATTATAATGAATTGACTGATGGAACAGACAGGGTATAGTGAAGACTGATAGATGGGACAGGCTGGGTATAGTGAAGATCCATAGATGGGATAGATGGTATAGTGAAGATGTGTAGATGGGACACATATTATAATGAATTGATATATGGGACAGACAGGGTATAGTGAAGATCCATAGATGGGACAGGCTGCGTATAGTGAAGATCCATAGATGGGACAGAGGGTATTGTGAAGATGTGTAGATGGGACACACATTATAATGAATTGATTGGTGGAACAGACAGGGTATGGTGAAGATTGATAGACGGGACAGACAGGGTATAGAGAAGATCCATAGATGGGACAGGCTGGGTATAGTGAAGATCGATAGATGAGGACAGACAAGGTATCGTGAAGATCGATAGATGTGACAGACAGGGTATAGTGAAGATCGATAGATGGTGGCAGACAGGGTATAGTGAAGATCGATAGATGGGGACAGACAGTGTATAATGAAAATAAATAGATGGGACAGATTGGTTATAGTGATCGATAGATGGGACAGACTGGTTATATTGGCGATCGATAGATGGAAATGTTGGCACAAACAAACAATGGCCAGGTGGTCCTGAGTAGCAGTTTTCTGTTACTTGCAGGCCAGAACTTAATGATGGTGAAAGATAATGGTGTCTCCCTCTGTAGTGAACATGATGGTGAGAGATAATGGTGTCTCCCTCTGTAGTGAACATGATGGTGAGAGATAATGGTGTCTCCCTCTGTAGTGAACATGATGGTGAGAGATAATGGTGTCTCCCTCTGTAGTGAACATGATGGTGAGAGATAATTGTGTCTCCCTCTGCAGTGAACATGATGGTGAGAGATAATGGTATCTCCCTCTGTAATGAACATGATGGTGAGAGATAATGGTGTCTCCCTCTGTAGTGAACATGACGGTGAGAGATAATGGTGTCTCTCTGTGGTGAACATGATGGTGAGAGATAATGGTGTCTCTCTCTGTAGTGAACATGACGGTGAGAGATAATGGTGTCTCTCTGTGGTGAACATGATGGTGAGAGATAATGGTGTCTCTCTCTGTAGTGAACATGACGGTGAGAGATAATGGTGTCTATGATTCGGTACGTAGAACTCACATGAGATTAATCAGATATATGATTATGAGCAGAAAAAGATGTTATCTATGTGTGATATGTAAGAGGAGGAAAACTACTTCCACACATCACATTTTACACACATTTCCACAGGACAAAGAAAGGTAAGGGGTATTGCTGTGATAGAATTGGTAAGACATTCATAAATATAAACGTAGGATGGGATAAATCTAAGACAAGTAGACAACAAACAACCACATTTTTCTACAAACTCAACAAAGACAAAGGCGAATTGTTTTAGATATCAAGAAGTACATACCATATTTCCCCAATACCTACAGTTTTGTAATCAAAGAAAAAAATATTCTTGAACTTAATTGTTGACGAGTCACTTATGCTAGTTAATTTTGTTTTCAAGCTCATTATTGTTAGAGTATTTCCCATCATCTCTTATCTGCATAATCACTTCATCAGGATCATTAGGCTTACGTGGACCAATTACAGGTTATGTATGTAAATATGTTGCTTTAATGTTAAAGAATGAAATATGTCCTGGTTGATATGGCATGAGTGTTGATGAAACCGTCCAGTTGATTTGGTCCCTAACATTGTGTTTAATGTTACCTATATATGTTATTGCTCATAGTTGTCTGAAGTCTTGCGTACAATACTTTATCCTTGGGAAAAACTGAAAAACAAGTTTTGGATTATTTTCTTTTTTCTGTTTTTAAAATGAAAACTCGCTGTAAGGTTTTCGTCAACAAACAGACAGCCAGACAGCGCAAGGGTAATTAGTACCACCAGCTTTTGACAACGCCCACAATTAAGCAGCCATTGCTCACGCGAGATTACTCCTGCTTTCCTGTTTTTCTTATATAGTCTTTGTAGCACTACGTAAACACACACACACACCCACACACACACACACACACACACACACACACACACACACACACACACACACACCATTATATTTCCACTACAAGCTACATTACACTCTCCACTAGAGGCAATTCTGCCCAGTGTACACCCTCTACCGTAACCTGCCATCTTCACTATGTTGGTGTTTCATCTTCATTACACTAGTTCTTCAACTTCACTATGTTAATCTATCGTCTAGGATATCAAATCAATGAGGAAACGCTAGTCTACTATATTTTTGTGTGGCTTCACTATATTTTTGCAAGTGCTGGTCTATGAAAGTTTACTTCGTCAAGTAAATCACTCATCTCACCAGATCGCAGAAATGACACGTCCGCGCTGCCCATCGGTACCCTGGCAAGGAATCCTTCCTTGAATTTTTCGAGGCTCACATCCAGCAAACCGGGGCTGTTAAAGATTGTATAAGCCGAACTGAGCTATATTTGCGATACTGTGAATTCTGCGAAGGGTTCGGGTACGAGAAAGCTGCCGTCCTGAACGTCGGCAGAACACTGGGACGGTGGGGCATCAAGGCAGATCGCAGACTTGGAGGACGCAACGGCCGCCACCAGGAGTACGCCTACACCAGAATTGCCTGGTTGTCCGGCAGTGAGGGCCTGGCCCAGGGAGGAAAGCGGTGCCTTCCAGAATGCCAAAGGCCTTCCAGGAAGAGATCACGTCTGGATATCGAACCCGTGCACGAGAGAGTAGTGGTGAAGATCCAGACTCGGCATCAAGATGATGATGACCTGTGCAAAGGCGGACCCAGCGAGGAAACTGGTGTAGTTGACACAGGAGCAGCCGCCATCCCCATCAATGTTTCTTTGGCTCCCACCAAACAACGGGGCAAAGTGATGCCTACCACTGAATTGGTGACCTTGATCCCCTACTTCTATGGGGATGAATCAGGCTTGGTGGATCCCGACGTACTCGTACTGGTCGTCGATGAAGACCCTGATGTGTCCGTCGCTGCAACTAGAGGATCAGCAGCACCTGCAGCAGCAGCCGACCCTAAAGCTGAAGCTGCCGTGTTGAAGATTAAAGTCCACACCACCAACATTCATCCCTGAAATTCCTTGAACCTTAAGTTCCCGTCCCTGAGATTGGAGAAGCTGCTCCTCCTCCAGCAGTCGACCCTGTTATACCCGGTCCTCAGAAGACTTCCTATGGCAAAAGTTCTCATTCAGTTGCAAATTATTGTCAAACTATTGTACGGATGAAGCAGTTATCATAAAGGATTAAATCCTTAGGAATTGTTCCTGCCATTTATGAGTCCCATCTACTGGGATGAAAAAAAATGAAAAAAAAAATACTTCCATTCTGTTGGGAGCCATAGATATGGCACAAATGGACCCTAAGTCGAACTGCTGACCTCCTAGTGGTAGGGTCCGGGCAACTTTGAGGGAACATTAACCTTCAAAGGCTAACAGCAGTCGCACAAAAGCCATAAAGATTGATCATAATTAGTCATCTACAATAATCACAGACGATGGTTATAGCCTCGCCCATTTATCATCTCATTCGCCATGAGCGAAATCTTAGGCGACTCTGATTGCACCTACATCTATCAGTTTAACTATTTATTCCATCTTTTATCTATTTGTCTATCGTCCTTGATGGAAGGTTTTCTGTGTCATGTGGATATCAGTCATTGAACTGTCCTGAGATCAATGTCGAAGCAGCGAACAAAAGAAATCTAGTTTGGACTGAAATACTTAGCCCGGTTTTTGCACCTTCCTTCACCATTTGTCCACCATTCATTCTCCTTAAGGATCTACGAACTAACTTCAGAGTTGTATTACAAATATAGGAAGCATGTCACTAACTCACTGTTTTGTAGATATTTCTTGCTATATTACATCTGTCACTTTCTAACTGCAATCATCTAATGATAATATTTCTATATTTTGCTGCTGTTTAAGTTCCATCATGACAATAATAAACCAGACCGTGTTTTCGTCGTGTAACATGCAGTTAAAGAAAAAAGTCTAAAGTAAGAAAAATCCAGTGGCATAAATTCAATTGTTTAGATTACTTGCAGAATATTCGCCCTTCTTGACCAATACCATTTCAGAAGTAATGGTTGCTCGAACATCGGCCGTTGAGACAAAGAAAGAAAAACAAGAAAAATGTTTATCAAAACTATATTAGTACAAAGACAATGTATCGTATGTATTGATATGAAAAAAAATATATAGTCTGTACAGATATCAT
>NC_092293.1:3242220-3362220 GCF_036320965.1 Panulirus ornatus
GATCACATGGAGAGAATGAGTGAGGAAAAAATTGACCAAGAGGATATATGTGTCGGAGGTGGGAGGGAACGAGGAGAAGAGGGAGACCAAATTGAGGTGGAAAGATGGAGTGAAAAAGATTTTGTGTGTATCGGGGCCTGAACAATGCAGAAGGGTGAAAGGAGGCAAAGAAAAGAGTGAATTGGAGCGATGTGGTATACCGGGGTTGACGTGCTGTCAGTGATTGAATCAAGGCTCACTCTCTGTTCTTAACGCAAACCTCGCTAACGCGGGAAAAGGGGCGAATATGTATGAAAAAAAAAAAAAAAAATATATATATATATAATATATATATATATACATATATATATATAAATATATATATAATATATAAGTTGTTTTTGCATCAGTGTGGATCATCTTCCCTAAATGATCGGTTGTGGGAACTCTTAACAACATATAAAGTTGTTATTCTTAATGGAAGATATCTTACGTGTCGAAGACTCTCTCACTATTACATTGATTTCGTTGTGATAACCACCGAGAACAGTGCGCCACATTGTGGTGCTCGTGTCGTGCCACTTTAAGGAAAATGGTTTCAATGGTAATTCCTGTCGCAGCTCCTCCACCAACAACAAGACTCAGGTAAAACTCTTACATACCTTTTTCTTAGGTTGTATTAAATAGAGGGTGTGTGCGTATTTTCAGGTCACGTATCACTCCATCTTTGTATGAGTTATCGCAAGCTAAGCTGGGCTATGTTAAGCAAGGCTTATTTACTGTTCACTTGCCACACTGTCTTCGGGTATGTTAGCTTAGGATATAACTAAGTTAGGCTTGTTTACTCTTCATATGTTACTCTATCTTTGTTCAAGTTAGCTTAAGTTAGCTGGGCTATGTTATGCTAGGCTTGTTTATTGTTTACTTGTTACTATATCTTCATTCAGGTTAGCTATGTTGGACTAGGTCAGAGTAAGCTTGCTTAGAGTTCACGTGACACATTTTAGTGTTCATGTGTCATTCTATCTTCCTTCAACTTAGCTAGGCTACGTTAAGTAAGGCATTTTTTTTTTACACTATTCACTCTATTAATCCTCCCTCGTCCAAGCTGGTTTATGCTCAGCTGGGTTAGGTTAGGTTAGGTTAGGTTAAGGATGTTTACTGTATATGTATTTAAAATCGTTATTTCAACCCAGTTATTTCCCCTGACCTTCAAAGTCCTCCCTCAATTTGTGGGATTGATCTAAGGCTGTGGAATGTGGGGAAGGCAGTGCAGCTATTGGACGTGGCGTTCATTCGCCCGTCACACATTTCTCGTTTCCTGCGTAAAATCAATGTCGTTTTCTTTCTTTATCTTGACGAGAAATAAGGCGGCGAGGAAAGAAAATAGTAATTGTATAGATTTACTCACGAACATAAATGATAATACTTTATCATGACTGGCGAATAATTTGCTACCAACGTTACAACGTGGAAACTTAAGGTACATGTTGAAGTACATGTTATGTTCACGGGTTTGATTAAAGTGAATCCAACAACACAAATATCTATCAACAATATTCAAATCGTTTGTTATAAATTTGAGATAGATGTATACAAATAATCCAGGGTTTGTGATCATATTTGGAATCACGATACATCAAGACATATACATACCATGTTCATATTGAGCATTAACTAACGAAGTCATTCTACCGTTAGCCTTTGTCGATTGTTAGCAAGACTGTACCTCGATGTACAGAGCTATGATTGCCAAACATGATTCGTGAGGTCACATAATTCACGAGGTCACATGATTCGTGAGGTCACATAATTTGCGAGGTCACGCAATTCGTGAGGTTACATGAGTCGTGAGGTTCCAGTTTACTGGCCTCCCTCCGTCACAAAGCAAGAACGGCTGTGTAGGCGTCAAAATATAATCAACAAAGCTAGGCTACCCAGCCACACACACACACAGACAAGTAAAACCTTTCCACATCATGAAGGGTTTACTGATCAACATTATTCATGCACTGATAACTATACCATGGTTCTGAGACACATTGGATCCCTGAATCTTTACATTAGTCCTGAATTTCTTGATGAGGTCATCGACAAGGAGAGCCTTTATGATGTATCAGGCTAACCTGGTCTGTTATGCAAAGCGCGCTATAATCACATGGCGTTGACTTGCATTTCTTATTATGAATTAATCTAAATGACACATTGTGAACACAAGAGAACTGCTATTCAAACATGAAAGATCGCACGAAGAGTTAATTTGAATGTCATTATTTCTTTACAGACAAAAAAAATCATCTGTGTATATATTATGTGAATTTTGAACCCCCTTTTCAGGGAGGTTTTCCGCAGCTCTGAGACAGCAGTCCACACAGGAGCAGGATAAGGTGGGCTCTCCTGAAGCAGGAAGTACCTCAGCGAACTCTTAACTCATTTCCCGACCGCTTTCAATGGAGGCTCCGTCTGCAGGTGTGGTCCCACCAGCCAGGCTTTACTTGGCTGTACCATTGTTAGCGGTCAACAACAACAAAAAAAAAAGTTGAACCTCGTCAAAGGCCTTCTCGCCCCCAAGAGGAGCTTGACTTATCCTGCTGCCGCGCGAAGCGTCATCGAAAACCTGCAATAGCCCCATAAAAGCGAGCCTGTGATTGACATAATGATAATTTACATTCGCACAGTTTCTTTAGCTTCATCGTCATTAAAGTATTGTACGAAAAGTTTCACCAAAAAAAAAAAGAAACTTCATGCGAGTGTAATGCACAATCTGCAATTCATATTTCTGTCATCAAACAATTCTTGATGATGATTGTGTAGCGATTTCCCAGACTGCATAATGATAAGCTTCTTGAGGTCGACTGATTAAAAGAAATATGAATTACCATCAGCTGACTATACCTGGCTCTGCTCTCAACAATAACTAGCCCACAGTAAACAAGTCACCGTCACAATTGTGTGTGTAGATAAAAGCCTCGTTTTCTGGACACATGAGTTATATCGTCCCAGTATAACTCCGGCCAGTCATCAGCCCTTTTTCCATTGGGTAGGACAACGTAAACACAAATCCATGTAATCACCGTATCTGACTAGCATCCGACCTATGACCTGGGTAGTGCAACATGACCACACCCGTTGTGACCTGACCTGAAGGGTGAAGTTCTTGACCAGGCGGGATGATGACCACCCCGGTACTCGTTTTCTATGATGATTTCATCACATTTATAACCTTATCACAAAACATTCTTTGGAAAGAGAACTGTCCATCTGGCAAACATAATCTTTTATGGGATTAAATAAACGAAATTCAAGAATTCTTCTGTTGCTATGATAATTCAGCATCTAAATAAGGCGAGACTTATTTCAGGTAATTACGTGATCAAAGTCTCAAACTTTAAAGAAACCAGGATTTTTCAAATTCTCAACAACTACATAACCTCACCTCATAATGCCTCTTGTTTATAAATCTCTTCTTCTGCCACCAATATATACAACGTATGGACATAATGTGTTCATGGTTAACGAGGCCCATTATTAACGAAACGTAAAATATGGCCATCATTCTGGCTAACCCGCTCAAGATATATATTGATATCACCGATCGAAATATCTCTTACCAATCAGACACATCGAAGTTATGAAGGTAATATATTTACTGTTTGGTCCAGTAGTCGAAATTTTGAAAGATTCGTCTCAAAACTTTGCTGTCTTCATAACAATCATGAGGAAGAAAATGATAGATTTCCTTTATAAATGTCATAATCAAGAGGGAAAAATAATTCAAAATCATATGCTATACAGGAGAAACATAGATTCCAAATAGTTTATCCACTACTTCTCATTTCAGGAAGCTTAGTCGTTTTTACAGAGTTCTAGAGAATACAGGATTTGTGTCATACTTAATATACTGATAAGCAAATTGAAAAAAGAAAGAAAACGTAATATTTTCAGAAATATCCAAAGTGGAGTGTATATATATTTATATATATATATATATATATATATATATATATATATATATATATATATATATTTTTCTTTTTTTTTTTTTTTTTGCTTTGTCGCTGTCTCCCGCGTTTGCGAGGTAGCGCAAGGAAACAGACGAAAGAAATGGCCCAACCCACCCCCATACACATGTATATACATACGTCCACACACGCAAATATACATACCTACACAGCTTTCCATGGTTTACCCCAGACGCTTCACATGCCTTGATTCAATCCACTGACAGCACGTCAACCCCGGTATACCACATCGCTCCAATTCACTCTATTCCTTGCCCTCCTTTCACCCTCCTGCATGTTCAGGCCCCGATCACACAAAATCTTTTTCACTCCATCTTTCCACCTCCAATTTGGTCTCCCACTTCTCCTCGTTTCCTCCACCTCCGACACATATATCCTTTTTGGTCAATCTTTCCTCACTCATTCTCTCCATGTGCCCAAACCATTTCAAAACACCCTCTTCTGCTCTCTCAACCACGCTCTTTTTATTTCCACACATCTCTCTTACCCTTACGTTACTTACTCGATCAAACCACCTCACACCACACATTGTCCTCAAACATCTCATTTCCAGCACATCCATCCTCCTGCGCACCACTCTATCCATAGCCCACGCCTCGCAACCATACAACATTGTTGGAACCACTATTCCTTCAAACATACCCATTTTTGCTTTCCGAGATAATGTTCTCGACTTCCACACATTCTTCAATGCTCCCAGAATTTTCGCCCCCTCCCCCACCCTATGATCCACTTCCGCTTCCATGGTTCCATCCGCTGCCAGATCCACTCCCAGATATCCAAAACACCTTACTTCCTCCAGTTTTTCTCCATTCAAACTTACCTCCCAATTGACTTGACTCTCAATCCTACTGTACCTAATAACCTTGCTCTTATTCACATTTACTCTTTCTTCTTTCTTACTTACTTTCTTCTTTCACACAATTTACCAAACTGTCACCAGCTTCTGCAGTTTCTCACATGAATCAGCCACCAGCGCTGTATCATCAGCGAACAACAACTGAATCACTTCCCAAGCTCTCTCATCCCCAACAGACTTCATACTTGCCCCTCTTTCCAAAACTCTTGCATTCACCTCCTTAACAACCCCATCCATAAACAAATTAAACAACCATGGAGACATCACACACCCCTGCCGCAAACCTACATTCACTGAGAACCAATCACTTTCCTCTCTTCCTACACGTACACATGCCTTACATCCTCGATAAAAACTTTTCACTGCTTCTAACAACTTGCCTCCCACACAATATATTCTTAATACCTTCCACAGAGCATCTCTATCAACTCTATCATATGCCTTCTCCAGATCCATAAATGCCACATACAAATCCATTTGCTTTTCTAAGTATTTCTCACACACATTCTTCAAAGCAAACACCTGATCCACACATCCTCTACCACTTCTGAAACCACACTGCTCTTCCCCAATATATATATATATATATATATATATATATATATATATATATATATATATATATATATATATATATATATATATATATATATATATATATATATATATATATATATATATATATATATATATATATATATATATATGTATATACATGTTAATGTGCTGAGAGGTGCAACTGGAGGGATGTCTGATCATTATCTTGTGGAGGCTAAGGTGAAGATTTGTACGGGTTTTCAGAAAAGAAGAGAGAATGTTGGGGTGAAGAGAGTGGTGAGAGTAAGTGAGCTTGGGAAGGAGACTTGTGTGAGGAAGTACCAGGAGAGACTGAGTAAAGAATGGAGAAAGGTGAGAACAAAGGAGGTAAGGGGAGTGGGGGAGGAATGGGATGTATTTAGGGAAGCAGTGATGGCTTGCTCAAAAGATGCTTTTGGCATGAGAAGCGTGGGAGGTGGGTTGATTAGAAAGGGTAGTGAGTGGTGGGATGAAGAAGTAAGATTATTTGTGAAAGAGAATAGAGAGGCATTTGAACGATTTTTGTAGGGAAAAAATGCAAATGAGTGGGAGATGTATAAAAGAAAGAGGCAAGAGGTCAAGAGAAAGGTGCATGAGGTAAAAAGAGGGCAAATGAGAGTTGGGGTGAGAGAGTATCATCAAATTTTAGGGAGAATAAACAGATGTTTTGGAAGGAGGTAAATAAAGCGCGTAAGACAATGGAGCAAATGGGAACTTCACTGAAGGGTGCAAATGGGGAGGTGATAACAAGTAGTGGTGATGTGAGAAGGAGATGGAGTGAGTATTTTCAAGGTCTGTTGAATGTGTTTGATGATAGAGTGGCAGATATAGGGTGTTTTGGTCGAGGTGGTGTGCATAGTGAGAGGGTTAGGGAAAATGATTTGGTAAACAGAGAAGAGGTAGTAAAAGCTTTGCGGAAGATGAAACCCGGCAAGGCAGCAGGCTTGGATGGTATTGCAGTGGAATTTATTAAAAAAGGGGGTGACTCTATTATTGGCTGGTTGGTAAGGTTATTTAATGTATGTATGCCTCATGGTGAGGTGCCTGAGGATTGGCGGAATGCGTGCATAGTGCCATTGTACAAAGGCAAAGGGGATAAGAGTGAGTGCTCAAATTACAGAGGTATAAGTTTGTTGAGTATTCCTGGTAAATTTTATGGGAGGGTATTGATTGAGAGGGTGAAGGCATGTACAGAGCATCAGATTGGGGAAGAACAGTGTGGTTTCAGAAGTGGTAGAGGATGTGTGGATCAGGTGTTTGCTTTGAAGAATGTATGTGAGAAATACTTAGAAAAGCAAATGGATTTGTATGTAGCATTTATGGATCTGGAGAAGGCATATGATAGAGTTGATAGAGATGATCTATGGAAGGTATTCAAAATATATGGTGTGGGAGTCAAGTTGTTGGAAGCAGTGAAAAGTTTTTATCGAGGATGTAAGGCATGTGTACGTGTAGGAAGAGAGGAAAGTGATTGGTTCTCAGTGAATGTAGGTTTGCGGCAGGGGTGTGTGATGTCTCAATGGTTGTTTAATTTGTTTATGGATGGGGTCGTTAGGGAGGTGAATGCAAGAGTTTTGGAAAGAGGGGCAAGTATACAGTCTGTTGTGGATGGGAGAGCTTGGGAAGTGAGTCAGTTGTTGTTCGCTGATGATACAGCGCTGGTACAGTGATACAGTGTGTGAAAGAAGAAAGTTAAGAGTAAATGTGAATAAGAGCAAGGTTATTAGGTACAGTGGGGTTGAGCGTCAAGTGAACTGGGAGGTAAGTTTGAATGGAGAAAAACTGGAGGAAGTAAAGTGTTTTGGATATCTGGGAGTAGATCTGGCAGCGGATGGAACCATGGAAGCGGAAGTGAATCATAGTGTGGGGGAGGGGGCGAAAATTCTGGGAGCCTTGAAGAATGTTTGGAAGTCGAGAACATTATCTCGGAAAGCAAAAATGGGTATGTTTGAAGGAATAGTGGTTCCACCAATGTTGTATGGTTGCGAGGCGTGGGCTATGGATAGAGTTGTGCGCAGGAGGATGGATGTGCTGGAAATGAGATGTTTAAGGACAATATGTGGTGTGAGGTGGTTTGATCGAGTAAGTAATGTATGGTAAGAGAGATGTGTGGAAATAAAAAGAGCGTGGTTGAGAGAGCAGAAGAGGGTGTTTTGAAATGGATTGGTCACATGGAGAGAATGAGTGAGGAAAGATTGACCAAGAGGATATATGTGTTAGAGGTGGAGGGAACGAGGGGAAGTGGAAGACCAAATTAGAGGTGGAAAGATGGAGTGAAAAAGATTTTGAGTGATCGGGAGGTGAACATGCAGGAGGGTGAAAGGCGTGCAAGAAATAGAGTGAATTATATATGAATACGAATAAAGTGCATATACCTCCGCGTTGTACAGTTAGGTTCGGTAAAACTCTATCAGCTGGCTATGTGCGTCTGTTCGGAAATAACCAATATAGACCCCGTTGCTCACCATTGTGAGACGAAGGGTATTCGGGTACTTAGTATTTCGAATAGTTATTTCCTATTATACAGTCCCATAGCCTAGCGGTTATCATGCCTGCCTCTTGCACAGGGGTCCTGGGTTCGATCCTGGCTGTTGGAGGTTTGTATGTTCTATGAAGGTGCGCGTTCATATGCACTTTATTCGTATATATATATATATATATATATATAAAACAGTTTGGATAGAAAAATACTCGTCATTTTTTTAATGTTTGTACCGGTTTATAAGTATGTTTGTACTGGTTTATAAGTATGTTTGTACTGGTTTATAAGTATGTTTGTACTGGTTTATAAGTATGTTTGTACCGGTTTATAAGTATGTTTGTACCGGTTTATAAGTATGTTTGTACCGGTTTATAAGTATGTTTGTACTGGTTTATAAGTATGTTTGTACCGGTTTATAAGTATGTTTGTACCGGTTTATAAGTATGTTTGTACCGGTTTATAAGTATGTTTGTACCGGTTTATAAGTATGTTTGTACCGGTTTATAAGTATGTTTGTACTGGTTTATAAGTATGTTTGTACTGGTTTATAAGTATGTTTGTACCGGTTTATAAGTATGTTTGTACCGGTTTATAAGTATGTTTGTTCTATCTCTGGGATTGATTTTTAATAGTAACGCCTATACGAGAAAACTGTAGAAAAATACAAAGGTATTATCAGTGATACATAGTCCAACTGTATTATAGAGTATATTACAAAACTACATACCATAAGAACATGAGAAGTAAGGACACTGCAAGAGGCGTATTGGCCCGAGCTAGGCAGGTCCTGAGTCTGTCCACAACCCAACTGCCTGTACACATAAACACATCCAACCTTCGTTTAAAGCTAACTAAAGATCTAACTTCAACTACTGTACTTGACAGCTTGTTCCATAATCTACTACCCTATTCCCGAACCAATATCTACCCACATCCGACCTGAATCTATCTAAATCCATTATTTTTGGTCCTACCCAGTGGCGTCATTCTAAGAACTTTATTCATGTTACCTCTATGTATGGTCTTCACCTATTCAAAAACTTCATTCACATCTCCTCTAGACCTTCTCCTCTTAAATGACTGCAAATTCAGCCTTTTTTACCTTTCTTCATAAGTGAGGTCTCTCTCTCTCTCTCTCTCTCTCTCTCTCTCTCTCTCTCTCTCTCTCTCTCTCTCTCTCTCTCTCTCTCTCTCTCTCTCTCTCTCTCTCTCTGCCTCTCTCTCTCTCTCTCTCTCTCTCTCTCTCTCTCTCTCTCTCTCTCTCTCTCTCTCTCTCTCTCTCTCTCTGCCTCTCTCTCTCTCTCTCTCTCTCTCTCTCTCTCTCTCTCTCTCTCTCTCTCTCTCTCTCTCTCTAATAATCATTATTAACTGCATAGTATGGAGCCCAAAACTAAACCGCATGATTCAAATGTGAGTCTCACCAATTCAAGATAATGTTGTAATAATACTCTAGGAGTTTCATTGCTAACAGTTCCATTAATGAACCCAAACATACTATTAGTCTTATTACACACTTTAATACATTGTTGCAGCGGCTTAAGATCCTCGCTCACTCCACCTAAAGTACGTGGAATTGCTGATCTGAAGAACATGTGATGGCGGACTTGAAAATACACACACACACACACACACACACACACACACACACACACACACACACACACACACACACACACACACACGTACAAATTCTCTCTACTTCTCTCTTTTCATTTCTCGTATCTTTTACTTTTTGCATTATACACAATAACTACTCCTATATTTGTTCTCTTTACTCGTATATTTCAATAAGGTAAATTAAAGCTTAAGTCCATGTAATTTGTTTAGTAAATCGTAATGAGATCTTTTTCTTCTCTGCGTCTGTTGGACCCGAGGAAAGTAAAACCATTCCTCATTATTGACAATAGTGTTTAGGGTTAAGTAAGCAATAGTTTCATCAATATAGACTTTGGTAAAGAGAAATTAATATTAAATCTAAGAAGTTCATGATCAGGCAAATAAATGATCCTAGCCCTCTTAGCAAAATCTAATCTATTATTTACATTATATGGCGAGATTCTTCTTCCTTTAACGTAGCTGAGATGCCCCTACCCTCAAAAACTTTCATTGATTTAATAAAACTTTGTTGACAATAACGTTTTCCAAGATGCTGAGGCTAATTCTTATTGAAAGAAATTCGGTTTAGCCATGATAAATTCCCTCACTCCCATTCTCAGTAACTTATTCATGGAATACTATGAGACTGAGATCCAAACTTCAGTTAGTAACAGTCCAAAAATAAGGTTAAGATACGTTAACGATATGTGGTCCTTATGGCCATCTTACCAAGATCGTGATGTGTTCTTTAATGAATTACGATTCATCCCACCATCAAGTTTAAGACTAAATGGAAACACAAAGGCAAATCACCCTTCCTTAATGTGGTGATAATTAGGTATTTTGATTAGTTATTCTTTAAGATCTACAGGAAGCCTACCAGTGCTGAGAGTTATGTTCATTATTGTTCAGGATGTGGGAAAACAGGATCCCAGCTCCAGGTGTGGTGTACAGGAACAGTTCCCCAGTGCTACGTCTGGTGTGTGAGGGACACACTACCTATGTGTGAGATGTGATGTGTGAAGGAACGCCATACCCAAGCAGAGATACGGAACTCTTATCACAGTATCCTCATCCCGGTACAAGCTTGCGGTGTGTGGTACTACCTGCCAGGTCTGGTATGTGAGGAACAGAGTACCTCAGTGCCAGTGCAATACTGGTCAGTGTGACATAAAATATTTTAGTGTCAGATGTGGTGTCTGGTGACACAGTACCCCAGTGTCAGTGTTGGTGTGGTGTTACACCGTCCTAATGCTATGTGGGTGTCTGGTGACAGTACCCCAGTGTCAGTGTAGGTATTGTGTTACACCGTCCTAGTGCTATGTGGGTGTCTGGTGACAGTACCCCAGTGTCAGTGTTGATGTGGTGTTACATCGTCCTAGTGCCATGTGGGTGTGTGGTAACACAGTACCCCAGTGTTGGTGTAGGTGTGGTGGTGCAGCGCTGTAGTGCCAACACTGACTTCCTTCGCCACCCGCCTACACTACTCACCCTCAATGCCGACCTACAAGACTTTCCTTCACTACGGTGAGGTGTCTGGTGACATCAGTACCCCAGTGTTAGTGTAGGTGTGGTATGGTGGTACAGGACCCTCGTGACAGGTGTGATGTGTGGTGAGACACTACCATAGATTTAGTGTATGTGTGGTGCTACAGGACCCTTGTGCCAGGTGCTGTGCCTAGTGACACAGTACCACAGTGCTAAGCCTGTTGTGTAGTGACACAATCGCGAAGCTTCTCTGCAGGTCTGGTCTGCAGAGACGCGTTGCCAGTCTTGATGTTTGAGGACATTATGCTTGGCTTATGGGAAATTCATTATCTTGTACCATCCATGTTGAGTGCGGGACACAGCAGCCCAGTGCCTGGTCTAGTGTGTGGAAGGCATACTGCCTCACTCCCAGGTCTGGTTTATAGTAACACAGGTGTCACGCTCTTGCTCACATATGATCATCTCTGATGGGTGTCTGCGGCTTATGTAACTTTATGTTCACAACCTTTTGATCATATCTAAACATTATGGCCTAAGTAAACCGTGCAAGTGATTAATTGTTTTATAAAAGTTCTCACTATAGAAATATCAATAATTTTTTAAAAAAGTATTGATTTACCGTGTTTATTGTATGAGTGATATGTTATCAAAGAAATAAATTACCTTTTAATCAATCTTTTCTTTTTTTTTACTTGCTTGATCAGTAGTGTATGTCATTTCACTTGCATCTCCATATGAAAGCAACAGCAGCACACATGTTACTTTAATAGAAAATTAACTATACACGGCGGTAAGTACAGACGTACAGTACAGTACATGTAGAGCCTCAACATTAAGCCAGGAGAACTCAGGTTACTGGCTGCAAGCAAATGTGACGAAACTCCTGAAGGAAAGTGACTTTTCCCTAAAATAAGCTCACTGTAGGTAAGTTGTGTGTTTATTGCCATTAGACTGTGTAGAAAACCTTAATACTTATGTGTGGTGGTAACGAGTGGCAACAGTTTGCAGTGTTACACTTGTCGCTGCACCTAATACTAATATTGAACTGTGCATTGTTTTACTGTCATTGGTTCATGACATAAAGTATTGTTAATGTTCGGAGGCTACGTAACTAAATGTCAGAGTCTGAGAAAGCATCTGTAGAAGATATTATGTGATTGTTATTTCTGAATCTTGGTTTGATATAAAATAGATAGACTTCTTTGTCTAATACGCAATTCCAGGGTATAATTTTTAATAAAAACATGGTAAATAATGTAGGCGGTAATGTTTGGCCTTTGTTAAAGATCATCTTAATCTTGTGATGAATAAAATGTACCCGATGGGAATGTCGATTTCATTTTGCATAGATTAAAGATGAGCTTCGTAAGAAAATAACAGTAGGACAAACACCAGAGAAAGGCGACAGATTTTATGATCAGTTTGCAGAAATTTGTGATGAACAAGATTCTGTCGTAAAAGACTTAAGTGCAAGGTTGGGGCGAATGTCTCTTTCCACCAGCTTCGGGTGCGGATCCACGTAGATTTGTTTGATATTTCCATAATCCAATCAGTTGAGAAACCTGCTCGTGATGTTGATAATGTTGAAGATTGAGGTGAGTTTGTTACAGTTCAATAAATGTTATTTCTTTTATTAAAAGAAAGATTATTGTCTTGATATGCATAGAAAAAGCATGTCAATGATTGTATGAGTGAAGTGTACATACATATGCAGGGGTAGGTGGAGGCCGGTATAGAGCGCACTGTGGGTAAAATACATCGACACAGGAGAGTGACGGGGGTTCTGTGTAGGCTCAGGGACCCCAAGTGCACACTCCAGTCAGAGGTGGGAGGTCTAGGACACATCAAGTACAGTATACTAAGCGATATTGATAGTAACATAGATAACAACGTTTGTGTAATACAAAGCAGGTATAACATAAGTCATACAATATACTGATAGTAACAGGTAACAACGTTTGTGTAATACAAAGCAGGTATAACATAAGTCATACAGTATACTGATAGTAACATAGGTTACAACGTTTGTGTAATACAAAGCAGGTATAAGTCATACAGTATACTGATAGTAACATAGGTAACAACGTTTGTGTAATACAAAGCAGGTATAATTAAGTCATACAGAATATCATCTTAACATTGACACGTATACATGGGTAAGTGATAAAACATTTTAGACTTACATTATATACATAAAGAATACATTTATACAGAGAATAAATGTGTATTTGAAAAAGGGCACAATATGGTGTACAGTCGTTAGCAATGATAGCAACATAAAAGGTCAAAGGTCATACACTTCGACATACACATACCGAGTATATATATGTCAACTTTGCTGGTAACACTGTAAAGGGGGAGGAGCAAGGGGACGTGGAACCCAGTAGAGTGACGTGAGCTATTAAGTGTTGCAGGTGCAAATGGTTAGTGCAAGTATTATAAGGGAAAGCAAGACTGATTTTTATCATCTGATCAGAGGTAATCACAGACGTGTGAAGACAGCGATATCACTGGCCAGAGAAGGTTGGGTGAAAACATGGTTGGGGTGCTAGGGAGACTGGGAGGTGTAGCAGAGGGAGAGGATGAGTGTCTAGAGGTCACAAGATATTACTGTTTTCCAGTAAATGTCTCTTGTTCATGTTTGACACAGTTGCTGTGTTTATATCTAATATATGGTACACAGAATCTTGCATGGACTTCCACAATGGACACGAGCTAATAAAGTGTCCGGTGTAACATAATCATTGCGTGATGAATGACAGCTGCTGAACGACTTTAACAATTGGTCTTACCAATACGACCAAAATTACGTTACTTAACATTCGTTATCACTTATACAAAACATACTACTGGACCAATCTGCATGAACAATTTGACTGTACTATAAGTGGCCATCTATTTAACAGTTCGCATCACTCTCCTATGTTCCTCATATCCTTACTTCTCCCCATTATAGTGTTTTTCATCTCAGATGACATATTTGAACTAGGTACGTGGCCTTGAATTTATGTGGTCGAGGAAATTGTATATGGGACATGCAGTCATAAAATGTACTGGCACTGGTCATGTTAACAGTGACGATAATAAAAGGAAAGTTAAGGTACAGTATACATGGGTCATTCAGTAAGACAATGTACTTTTACTGGGAAGGTTACATCAGTTTCGAAATACTGATCACCGTGAAATTACATCTTAAATCACTTTCAACACTGCATGGAATGCTAGTCAACATGAGTCGTAAAAAAAGATACCAAATTTTAGACTTTCATATCTTAGTGATTTTCGCATTGCTTTTGACTGTCAAATCCTAATTGATATGGTTGCATAAAATGACATGAACGTAGCTAGGAAATGTTTCAATAAAACTTTCAAAGTAATCGAGGGTACAAATGTGCCAGTGCGTAATAGACCTTGTTTTGCAAAACAAAACTAATGTGGTGAAAGGATGAAACGAAGAGATGCCTTTTGTTGAAGAAAGTAACACATAAAAACTCAGACGTACAAAACATGAAAGACTATACTGTATAAATTTGCGTAAATCAAGATGGTTATACGACAGACTATACAACAATATGAAGGGCAAATTGATTAATGCTTTTCATAGTTATGTTAGAAGCAAGAATCACTGCTTAATCATTTGGTTAATTAATAACGGAAAACGGTGACTTAATTCCAGAGAACGAAGCTATGGCAAGAATCATGTTTTTTCTCACTGCATTTGTATTTATAATCAAAGGCACAGCTTATGTCCTAAATCCAATTTTATTGATAAGAAAGTACAGTGTACTTCAACATTTTTACATAAAAGTTAAAGACATACTATCAGAAACAATGGAACAAAAGAAACAAAACGGCAGACCTGGATAAGTTTGATCATGAGGGAATAATAAGCCCTTGATGACTGCTCTTGTCAATAGTTCACCTGCCGTCGGTAATGTCTCACAGGAATGTAGGTATATTCATTCACAACACAAGGATGGATGTCATGTGGTTCCATATGCCTTTTTCTTGCCCATTACTTATGGAGTTTACAAGAAGATGTTTTAGGAAGTTGCATTGGATCAGTTAGAGGTACTTTAACGGGTGAGGGAAATGTTAGACTGATCGGGATTGGAGTTGAAGCAGATAGAGCCAAAATGATTACTTCTTTCAGTAAGAGATACAGCTAAAAGTGTCGTCTAATTGTAAAAAGAAGGAAATGTAATGCCATATAAACTGTTTGAAATATTTCTGGCTTAACATAAAAAAGAATCCGGAAGATAATACGTTGTTGTATTTACAGTGGATAAAGAAATAGTTTGACTCACGAATAACATGATATTTTTCAAGGATTTTAGACGAATATTAAGGTCGGATGAGTGTTGGAGGAAGGAGAGATTCCCTGATGCAATATATTTGGTCTCTTGGACAAATGGTTTCAGAACTACGATGGTTGTACGACAAATTGGAGAAAAGGGTTATTATAGGGGATGAAGGAATATATGCCTGTATTCACGCAACAATAACTTATGCTATAGGCTCAGGAGATATAGATTCATCGCCGTAAGAAAGGCAGTAATCTTTCCTTGGAAGGTCAGACAAATAAAGATTTTTTTTTTTAGTTACCTGAAAATACTGTGATGTAGAGTGGCCAACTAATGGAGGAAGGAACGTAGTGAGGAGACACAAGAGTGTGGTCAGATAAACGAATTGTGTAGGTGTAACAGGAGGGACTGGAGAAGAAAGTCCGGAGTATTGGGAGAATGGTTGTGACGGTCTGGAATATGGGTAAACTGGTTGATTATCTGGTCCAAATTATTATGCGTGGAAAACATACAATCACAAAAACATGCGCATGCACACACACACACACACACACACACACACACACACACATATATATATATATATATATATATATATATATATATATATATATATATATATATATATATATATATATATATCTTATATACGTCAGGGACCTTCCAACTGTTCCCTGTGATGTGCGCTAAAATCTTCCAAGTAGAGAACCTCCACTTGAGGATGAGAGAATGTCGCTGCCTCGTGGAGGAAATATAGACAATGGAAAAAAGATATACAGTGTGAAGAGTCAGGAGAGCAGGAGGTGAAAACAGAACTGTTAGTTGGAAGACAGATTCTCAGCCAGATTCTCAGTTTCTAGACATTCTAGGTTCATGAGACGTGCAAATGGCCTGTTGGTTTTGGAAGAAGCACAAACTTCCTTTGTAACGGTAATGTGGGTATCCCAGTGTCCCAGGTATGGGTATCCCAGTGTCCCAGGTATGGGTATCCCAGTGTCCCAGGTATGGGTATCCCAGTGTCCCAGGTATGGGTATCCCAGTGTCCCAGGTATGGGTATCCCAGTGTCCCAGGTATGGGTATCCCAGTGTCCCAGGTATGGGTATCCCAGTGTCCCAGGTATGGGTATCCCAGTGTCCCAGGTATGGGTATCCCAGTGTCCCAGGTATGGGTATCCCAGTGTCCCAGGTATGGGTATCCCAGTGTCCCAGGTATGGGTATCCCAGTGTCCCAGGTATGGGTATCCCAGTGTCCCAGGTATGGGTATCCCAGTGTTCCATGTATGGGTATCCCAGGTATGGGTATCCCAGTCTCCCAGGTATGGGTATCCCAGTGTCCCAGGTATGGGTATCCCAGTGTCCCATGTATGGGTATCCCAGGTATGGGTATCCCAGTGTCCCAGGTATGGGTATCCCAGTGTCCCAGGTATGGGTATCCCAGTGTCCCATGTATGGGTATCCCAGGTATGGGTATCCCAGTGTCCCAGGTATGGGTATCCCAGTGTCCCAGGTATGGGTATCCCAGTGTCTAAGGTATGGGTATCCCAGTGTCCCAGGTATGGGTATCCCAGTGTCCCTGGTATGGGTATCCCAGGTATGGGTATCCCAGTGTCCCAGGTATGGGTATCCCAGTGTCCCTGGTATGGGTATCCCAGGTATGGGTATCCCAGTGTCCCAGGTATGGGTATCCCAATGTCCCAGGTATGGGTATCCCAGTGTCCCAGGTATGGGTATCCCAGTGTCCCAGGTATGGGTATCCCAGTGTCCCAGGTATGGGTATCCCAGTGTCCCAGGTATGGGTATCCCAGTGTCCCATGTATGGGTATCCCAGTGTTCAAGGTATGGGTATCCCAGGTATGGGTATCCCAATGTCCCATGTATGGGTATCCCAGTGTTCCAGGTATGGGTATCCCAGTGTCCCAGGTATGGGTATCCCAGTGTCCCTGGTATGGGTATCCCAGGTATGGGTATCCCAGTGTCCCAGGTATGGGTATCCCAGTGTCCCAGGTATGGGTATCCCAGTGTCCCTGGTATGGGTATCCCAGGTATGGGTATCCCAGTGTCCCATGTATGGGTATCCCAGTGTCCCAGGTATGGGTATCCCAGTGTCCCATGTATGGGTATCCCAGTGTCCCAGGTATGGGTATCCCAGTGTCCCAGGTATGGGTATCCCAGTGTCCCAGGTATGGGTATCCCAGTGTCTAAGGTATGGGTATCCCAGTGTCCCAGGTATGGGTATCCCAGTGTCCCTGGTATGGGTATCCCAGGTATGGGTATCCCAGTGTCCCAGGTATGGGTATCCCAGTGTCCCTGGTATGGGTATCCCAGGTATGGGTATCCCAGTGTCCCAGGTATGGGTATCCCAATGTCCCAGGTATGGGTATCCCAGTGTCCCAGGTATGGGTATCCCAGTGTCCCAGGTATGGGTATCCCAGTGACCCAGGTATGGGTATCCCAGTGTTCAAGGTATGGGTATCCCAGGTATGGGTATCCCAATGTCCCATGTATGGGTATCCCAGTGTTCCAGGTATGGGTATCCCAGTGTCCCAGGTATGGGTATCCCAGTGTCCCTGGTATGGGTATCCCAGGTATGGGTATCCCAGTGTCCCAGGTATGGGTATCCCAGTGTCCCAGGTATGGGTATCCCAGTGTCCCAGGTATGGGTATCCCAGTGTCCAAGGTATGGGTATCCCAGTGTCCCAGGTATGGGTATCCCAGTGTCCCAGGTATGGGTATCCCAGTGTCCCAGGTATGGGTATCCCAGTGTCCCAGGTATGGGTATCCCAGTGTCCCAGGTATGGGTATCCCAGTGTCCCTGGTATGGGTATCCAGGTCCCAGGTATGGGTATCCCAGTGTCCCAGGTATGGGTATCCCAGTGTCCCAGGTATGGGTATCCCAGTGTCCCAGGTATGGGTATCCAGTGTCCCAGGTATGGGTATCCCAGTGTCCCAGGTATGGGTATCCAGTCCAGGTATGGGTATCCCAGTGTCCCAGGTATGGGTATCCCAGTGTCCCAGGTATGGGTATCCAGTCCAGGTATGGGTATCCCAGTGTCCCATGTATGGGTATCCCAGTGTCCCAGGTATGGGTATCCCAGTGTCCCATGTATGGGTATCCCAGTGTCCCAAGTATGGGTATCCCAGTGTCCCAGGTATGGGTATCCCAGTGTCCCAGGTATGGGTATCCCAGGTATGGGTATCCCAGTGTCCCAGGTATGGGTATCCCAGTGTCCCAGGTATGGGTATCCCAGTGTCCCTGGTATGGGTATCCCAGGTATGGGTATCCCAGTGTCCCAGGTATGGGTATCCCAGTGTCCCAGGTATGGGTATCCCAGTGTCTAAGGTATGGGTATCCCAGTGTCCCAGGTATGGGTATCCCAGTGTCCCAGTTATGGGTATCCCAGTGTCCCAGGTATGGGTATCCCAGTGTCCCAGGTATGGGTATCCCAGTGTCCCAGGTATGGGTATCCCAGTGTCTAAGGTATGGGTATCCCAGTGTCCCAGGTATGGGTATCCCAGTGTCCCAGTTATGGGTATCCCAGTGTCCCAGGTATGGGTATCCCAGTGTCCCAGGTATGGGTATCCCAGTGTCCCTGGTATGGGTATCCCAGGTATGGGTATCCCAGTGTTCCAGGTATGGGTATCCCAGTGTCCCAGTTATGGGTATCCCAGTGTCCCAGGTATTGCTATCCCAGTGTCCCAGGTATGGGTATCCCAGTGTCCCAGGTATGGGTATCCCAGTGTCCCAGGTATGGGTATCCCAGTGTCCCATGTATGGGTATCCCAGGTATGGGTATCCCAGGTATGGGTATCCCAGTGTCCCAGGTATGGGTATCCCAGTGTCCCAGGTATGGGTATCCCAGTGTCCCAGGTATGGGTATCCCAGTGTCCCAGGTATGGGTATCCCAGTGTCCCAGGTATGGGTATCCCAGTGTCCCAGGTATGGGTATCCCAGTGTCCCAGGTATGGGTATCCCAGTGTCCCAGGTATGGGTATCCCAGTGTCCCCGGGATCTTTCTTCCATGGTTCTTAAATCTTGGTGGAATGGTTGAGCCAGTTCCTCACTTAGGTTGTCTGGCCAAGTGGGTGTGGAGGTAATGCACTTTGATGTTCATTTTACAGCCAAGTTGAGGGAAAGAAGATGGCAGGTTCTCCACTAGTTCAGGGTAGTTATCTGCTTTATGGTGACCAAGACAATTCCTTACAACCACAGTGAACGAAGACCATGCCTCTGCCTCAACATTGGTCATTGAATCTTGGAAATGTGGGTCTTTCATGAGTTCCATGGTTTGTGACCCGTCGACAATACCTGCCTTCACCTTCTCCATGATCAGCGCTGGACATTTTCTGAATATGTAGTCAAAACAGAGTGTCCTTCTTTGTTCCAAACCTTCACAAACTGTTTCATTAAACCTAGTTTGATGTGCAGTGGTGGTACAATGATCTTATCTCTGTCAACCAAGGGTTCTGCCATTACATTCTTGTCTCCAACCAACATGTTTTCTCTCAGAGACCATTGTTTTCTCAGCCAGTGCTCATCCTCAGCTCTACTATCCCAGAGACAGATAAAGCTGGGCTACTTGTTGTACCCACTCTGCTGACCCAGGAGAAAAGTCACCATCTTAAGATCCACACACATTAACCATTGGTCATGGTGGTATGATATCTTGTGTAAGACCAGGACGATTGTGTCCTGCTGTTCACTCATCATAGTTGATCCACCAATTGGGAGTGATCCATATTTGTTGTCATTGTGTAGAAGCACAACATGTTAAGCTCCACTCAGAACTACCTATGCTCGTGAGTGGTCCATTTATTGATAATTGCATTATCTGAAAACCTGTATCTGCTAGAAGGAAATGAAGATCATAATGTTAGTCAGTGGCGTAAATATACCTTGATTCATGTCTAAATTCTGAGACACCAAAATGGTTTTAAAAATTTACTCCCCAGTATATATATATATATATATATATATATATATATATATATATATATATATATATATATATATATATATATATATATATATATATATATATATATATATATATATATATATATATATATATATATATATATATATATATATATATATATATATATATATATATATATATATATATATATATATATATATATATATATATATATATATATATAATATATATATATATATATATATATATAATATATATATATATATATAGGAAGAGAGGAAAGTGATTTGTTCTCAGTGAATGTAGGTTTGCGGCAGGGGTGTGTGATGTCTCCATGGTTGTTTAATTTGTTTATGGATGGGGTTGTTAGGGAGGTAAATGCAAGAGTCCTGGAAAGAGGGGCAAGTATGAAGTCTGTTGGGGATGAGAGAGCTTGGGAAGTGAGTCAGTTGTTGTTCGCTGATGATACAGCGCTAGTGGCTGATTCATGTGAGAAACTGCAGAAGCTGGTGACTGAGTTTGGTAAAGTGTGTGGAAGAAGAAAGTTAAGAGTAAATGTGAATAAGAGCAAGGTTATTAGGTACAGTAGGGGTGAGGGTCAAGTCAATTGGGAGGTGAGTTTGAATGGAGAAAAACTGGAGGAAGTGAAGTGTTTTAGATATCTGGGAGTGGATATGTCAGCGGATGGAACCATGGAAGCGGAAGTGGATCATAGGGTGGGGGAGGGGGCGAAAATTTTGGGAGCCTTGAAAAATGTGTGGAAGTCGAGAACATTATCTCGGAAAGCAAAAATGGGTATGTTTGAAGGAATAGTGGTTCCAACAATGTTGTATGGTTGCGAGGCGTGGGCTATGGATAGAGATGTGCGCAGGAGGATGGATGTGCTGGAAATGAGATGTTTGAGGAAAATGTGTGGTGTGAGGTGGTTTGATCGAGTAAGTAACGTAAGGGTAAGAGAGATGTGTGGAAATAAAAAGAGCGTGGTTGAGAGAGCAGAAGAGGGTGTTTTGAAATGGTTTGGGCACATGGAGAGAATGAGTGAGGAAAGATTGACCAAGAGGATATATGTGTCGGAGGTGGAGGGAACGAGGAGAAGAGGGAGACCAAATTGGAGGTGGAAAGATGGAGTGAAAAAGATTTTGTGTGATCGGGGCCTGAACATGCAGGAGGGTGAAAGGAGGGCAAGGAATAGAGTGAATTGGAGCGATGTGGTATACAGGGGTTGACGTGCTGTCAGTGGATTGAATCAAGGCATGTGAAGCGTCTGGGGTAAACCATGGAAAGCTGTGTAGGTATGTATATTTGCGTGTGTGGACGTGTGTATGTACATGTGTATGGGGGGGGGGGGTTGGGCCATTTCTTTCGTCTGTTTCCTTGCGCTACCTCGCAAACGCGGGAGACAGCGACAAAGTATAAAAAAAAAAAAAAAAAATATATATATATATATATATATATATATATATATATATATATATATATATATATATATATATATATATATATATATATATATATATATATATATATATATATACATATATATATATATATATATATATATATATATATATATATATATATATATATATATATATATATATATATATATATATATATATATGTATATATATATATATATATATATATATATATATATATATATATATATATATATATATATATATATATATATATATATATATATATATATATATATTATCCCTGGGGATAGGGGAGAAAGAATACTTCCCACGTATTCCCTGCGTGTCGTAGAAGGCGACTAAAAGGGAAGGGAGCGGGGGGCTGGAAATCCTCCCCTCTCGTTTTTTTTTTTAATTTTCCAAAAGAAGGAGCAGAGAAGGGGGCCAGGTGAGGATATTCCCTCAAGGGCCCAGTCCTCTGCTCTTACCGCTGCCTCGCTATCGCGGGAAATGGGGAATAGTATAAAAAAAAAAATATATATATATATATACTGATATAATCAAGGTAAGATGCTATTCCTCTTGAAGTTACCTGCTACTAAATGTCTGAGCAGCTGATGCTACTTAAGGATACAGTCAACATTTACTCCTGGTTGATGTTGTACACAGGAACATTTACTCCTGGTTGATGTTGTACACAGGAACATTTACTTCTTGTTGATGTTGTACACAGGAACATTTACTCCTTGTTGATGTTGTACACAGGAACATTTACTCCTTGTTGATGTTGTACACAGGAACATTTACTCCTTGTTGATGTTGTACACAGGAACATTTACTCCTTGTTGATGTTGTACACAGGAACATTTACTCCTTGTTGATGTTGTACACAGGAACATTTACTCCTTGTTGATGTTGTACACAGGAACATTTACTCCTTGTTGATGTTGTACACAGGAACATTTACTCCTTGTTGATGTTGTACACAGGAACATTTAAGCATAACTATGCACATAATGTTTACTGGATGTGTCTAACGTGGATAATGTCTCACATTGTCATTCCCAGTTATTATAACCATATAAGTTATATTCATATGGAAGATGTTAATGACAACCGGCAGGAGATGTTGTATATACTACATGGCAGCAACCATTGTGGCATGCAGGGCTCACGTGAGCCTGCTCCTCTACCATGACCCCAAACTTACCTCCCACGTGTCTTGTTGTCAGGATCAGTAGCTTTCAAGAACTTTTTCTGAGCGATAGTACATTACTTTTGTATCCACCAACATTATATATATTCAATTAGACATTTGATGTAGTTTCAATGTTTGATGTATGGTATGCCTTTACATACACATTATCACTATCATGCAGGCAAAAGTAAAACTTCTTACCCACACCAGGTCTTCTGTCCAACGACAGCAGGGAAAAGTAGGTAATAGGTGAAGACACAGGCCATGTACCACGTCAGTGGAGGACCAGCTACGGCAGCCTTCGTGGCTCAGGAGAGAATGTTCGTGACCAGTGTTGGGAGGAGACCATATACTGTTCACCAGCCTTACGTATACAAGAGGTGTGAGGGCGGGTCGTCAACACAGCTCAGTAAGACACCAACAGTGGCAGTTAATTGTCAGAAGCGTTTCAAGTGAGCAGTTGCAAGGTGAGGCAATGGTGGTCAGGAAGGCTGTTCCTTGTAGCTCGCTAGTTAGCCCTAGAGAGGTGAGTGTAGACACTGTATAATGTTATGATGAAGTATGGAGTAGATAGATATTGTGTTTCACTGCCAACTTATCTGAGATTCAAGCTATGTCAGGAGGGACGCATTGCAGTGGATAGTTTACATTTTGAAGGGAAAACAGATGATTGGCATCCAGTTATTTACGAAATGTCTTTTTAGAAAAAATAAACAGTTTACCCAGACGAAATGTTGTACACATATATTGTGATAGATTCGTGTTAGGTAACGGTCAAGCGGGTTGTGGTGGTTTTTATAAGAGAATATTTTATCAATCAATGTTATGCAGATGTAACAGTTTGTAAAAGAATTAGTAAGAACACCTCGTCCACGCTGACTGAACTTCATGCAGTTAGTGAAGGACTTCAGGTTGCTATAGAGATGTGTAAACATGTATGTTTTTGTTGACAGTAGAAGTGCACTTGAAGCCTTACAGTGTAAACATCCAAGTAACTTTCATATTGTTAATATCTATAAACAACTGGTCATAGAAATGTAAGAAATGGAATGTACTGTGCAGTTTGTATGGATTCCATCATACGTGGGGATTCAGTTGAATGAAATGGCTGACAAATTGGCCAAGAAAGCTGCAGAAAAGCTTCATAGAGATATCATAAGTAACGAAAGTATAAGAACATAAAGAAGGAAATGGAAAGAAAAAGAAAAGAATGGGAACATGCAAGAAGAGAAGTGATAACCAAAGGCAGTGAGAGTTTACATCATTATTTGTATGTGTTACAGATCACCAATGTAACTTACGGCACTAACTTACCATCTGTTGATACTGCCATAATGAGACTAAGGTTGGCATATTATTGGCAGATAAGTGGAGGGCTGGGTCAATCTTGCCAACTATGAGGGATGCACATACACTGTGGCATTATGGATTACAATGTGGACAAATCCAACTATATAGGAAGAGTGACGTCACTTCTCTATAAGAACAAATTTGTTGATCAATTAATAATAGAAAGATTAAAATGATCCTTACAATATACAAACATTTTGCCCCAAGGGTATGACTTTATTATCATCCAAGACTACATTATCTTTACATGTCAAAAGTACTTGTATTCTAATTATACTACTGTAGATAATGCAATGCAATTCTTGTAGTGTACCATTGTTAAGACATTTACAACTTTTGTAAGCCCAAAAAGGGATGACAAAGATGAGGGTGAGGTAGTACACTACCCTGTCATTTTGTTGTACATATTATCAATAAAATATCTCAGTTTCAGTTTCAATTTCAACCATAGTACTTAAGGATATATTTGTTTCATTCTAATCGTAGTTATGATTATATACTTGTCGGAAAACGTTTTACCTCGAATGAGGCGAAGTACTTTATCTTAACAGGATTATCAACATGTGGAATGATATACCAAGTAGAGTAGATGAAAGATGTTTGAGAATAGACTCGATAGATATTTCGCCTATGATTTTCGACTAATATTGTTTGCGTCTCCTTAGTTACATATACAGTTTACAGGTTATTCTATCTGAAACATGTGTATGTGTGTCTCCTCCTACCCAACTGATCTATGACCTGATCTCTTCCATCATTACAGGCAGCTTCGTAAGGTGCCAGTGTTATGATGTATGAATTAATTTGTATATTCCTTTATACGTAATCTGAAATCTGACTTGAATTAGGTTGACATAATTTGGAGAGGAATCTATCTAACGTCAACGAATATTCGAAAATATTCTGTTTATATTTTGTCTAATATATGTTTCATATTTTTTCTAACAAAAAGACAACTTCATTTTTCTAATAATTCCTATAAAGTTACAATATTTTGAACCACGAGTTTGGTGAATGTTTAGGGAGTAGAAGGTAATGACTCAATAGATTAGCTCAGTTTATGATAAAGACAAGTGGTGACATTATTACAATAGGACAAACACGAACACCTTTGATATAGTTCGAGTAACTCTTAAGTAGTTCATATAATAT
The DNA here is from genome assembly GCF_036320965.1 of Panulirus ornatus. Taxonomy (NCBI): domain Eukaryota; kingdom Metazoa; phylum Arthropoda; class Malacostraca; order Decapoda; family Palinuridae; genus Panulirus; species Panulirus ornatus. Next base: position 3,267,585 of record NC_092293.1, read on the forward strand.
CAAGAAAAAAAAACTTTTTCTCTATTTTTTTCAGTTTGCTTTTAGAACTCAATCTTAAATTTGACGCCGCTGTATGACACTCTGCTGAAGTTCTTCGTTTGAAAAGGTTAACGATGACTTTTTCTCCTTTTGTGACATCCCGGGAAACATCTTGGTGCCCCAAATGATGTGTGTCACCTGGTACGTCCGGCCGGCGGTGGCAAGATTTGGCTGGAGTCAAGAACAAATACCTAACTAAAGCTGTTTACCCAGGCCACCTCCCCTGCCTGCCTGCCCGACCACACCTGGGAAACATAAGCAACAGGTGAAGACACACACCCTGTACCACCTCACTGGCTACGGTGGCAGCCTTCCTCACTCAGGTAAGAGTCGTCGTGACCGGTGTTGGGAGGAGACCGTCTACTGTTGACCAGCCTTACGTATACAGGAGGTGTGGGGTGGGTGGGTGTCGGGTGGTCAACACACAATGTTCTCGGGATCGTCAGAAGGAGGAGGAGGGTTCCTGGTAGTTAGTGGAGAGTTCAACGTGCCGGAGCTCAGTGCTGTCTGTAGTTTGTCGTGTGTAAAGGCTGGATCATCTTCTGTCATGAGAAACAATGTTTGTAAGTTACTGTATACAATTGTTATCCGTTGCTGAATCATCATGAAACCTGGATACATAATCATGTATTCTGAATATGATCAAATTGATCATCTGTTGTGAGAGTCACCAGGTCTGCGCTTGACATGTCTTACGACAACATGTTCTCAGAAACTATTATTTTCTGTACAGTTATGTTATTGTTATGTTCACCAAGTCTTCTCTTAGCAGTTATGATTTGTGTCACATTAGCTAGGTCTTCACCTGACAATTTTGTTGTTGTTGTTGTTGTTGTTCTTCTTCTTCTTCTTCTTCTTCTTCTTCTTCTTCTTCTTCTTCTTCTTCTTCTTCTTCTTCTTCTATTACGGGTCCTCGCTTCTACACAGTCGTTCTCTGATCTTGCCTAACAGGTCATTTCTTGTTTACAGATTCGTCAGGTCCTTGCCTGGCTCGGGCCCTTATCATACGGCCTCTGTAACACGTAAGTATGTTTTATTATCTCTGAATTTACAGCTATCAACAAGTAAAGTTCGTTAAACCAGAATGTGTACCGTACGGAAAAGCAAACAAATAACACAATTTGCAAGATGATAACAGTCGATATTAGCCATCAGCAGGTAAGGTCATCAAGCCGCACCATACATACGTCAGACAGTAACATCAGTTGTATAACAGGATGTATATATGTTGTTGGATTTAAGGGCTATCACCTAAAGGTCATGAAGCCAGAATGTGAACCATAACCACTTACGAGTGGAGTCCGGTAACACCTTTCATAGCATTATGTCTCAAACAGAATACAGTAGTCAGTTTCATATAAGTATTCTGCACTTCAACTGATTAATGCTATGATAAGGATGAAGAGAATTACAAACCATGAATACTCATTGTAAGGATCACATCAAGGATGAAACATATATAACTAGAAGTGTTGAGGAAACAAAGATGGTGAAATACCTTGACCCGCCCGGGATCAGTAGCACCTGTGGCAATGGACACACCTTTGTAATGCTTGATCACTTACAACTGATCAACTTTATTACGAAAGTCTTAGGTATTGTCCCTCAGAAGAATGTTTTACAAATATCTACAGAAGACGTATCTGTGTTAGATAGACGCCATTTCTAGGAAATATCTTCACCTGGGACGTGTAACACTTGTGTGGATGGACACAACTTTGTAATGCATGATCCATTACACGAAATGAACTTCACTAACGAAGACTCATACAACGCCTCGCTGGAGAACATTCAACAAATCTCTATACCGAATTTTTATTATAGATACAAGACATTTGTTGAAAGTGAACATAAGATTTATGATAGAAAAGGGACGTAATAGTATATACTTTGTTGCGAAAATGAAATACTCCTGCCTTAAACTAGTTCTCTTGTGTTGTTTTTGTTTTTTTAAATCCCCAGAGGAGAATATGTTCTGTTATTTATGATAATAAAGATTTATGTTTTTATCAACTGTTTAGAATTTCTTATCATCTTTACTGATTCTGGCTGAAACGCATTGGTTTAAACAACCATTAAAGTTCAACACAATACATAGTCCTTATAAACAAATAATCTATCAGAACAACACTATGTTTCATTACATTCCTTAAGTCTTCTGTCTTTTGAAGTACATAACATATTCACCAGTCTCATCTAGTGCACCACTCTCTTCACCCCAACATTCTTCTGAAAACCTCTACAAATGTTCACCTTTGCCTCCATAAGATAATTTTATTATACTTAGTCGCTGTCTCCCGCGTTAGCGAGGTAGCGCAAGGAAACAGACGAAGGAGTGGCCGAACCCACCCATATACGCATGTATATACATAAACGCCCACACACGCACAAATACATACCTATACATTTCAACGTATACATACAAACACACACACAAACATATACGTATATACCCATGTACATATCCATACCTGCTGCCTTTATCTATTCCCATCGCAACTCCAGCATATATGAAAATGACCCCCCCCCCCTACCCCCAGCACGCGCGAGGTGGCTCTAGGAAAAGACAGCAAAGTCCACATTCATTCACACTCAGTCTCTAGCTGTCATGTGTAATGCACCGAAACCACAGCTCCCTTTCCACATCCAGGCCCCACAGAGTTTCCATGGTTTACCCCAGACGCTTCACATGCCCTGGTTCAATCCATTGATAGCACGTCGACCCCGGTATACCACATCGATCCAATTCACTCTATTCCTTGTACACCTTTCACCCTCCTGTATGTTCAGGCCCCAATCGCTCAAAATCTTTTTTCACTCCATCCTTCCATCTCCAATTTGGTCTCCCACTTCTCCTCATTCCCTCCACCTCTGACACATATATCCTCTTTGTCAATCTTTCCTCACTCATTCTCTCCATGTGACCAAACCATTTCAAAACAGCTTCTTCTGCTCTCTCAACCACACTCTTTTTATTACCACACATCTCTCTTACCCTTTCATTACTTAATCAATCAAACCACCTCACACCACATATTGTCCTCAAACATCTCATTTCCTACACATCCACCCTTCTCCGCAAAACCCTATCTATAGCCCACATCTCGCAACCATAGAACATCGTTGGAACCACTATTCCTTCAAACATACCCATTTTTCCTCTTCGAGATAATATTCATTCCCTCCAACATACACATTCTCCTACGCTCCCAGAACCTTTGTTCTCTCCCCCAACCTATGACTCGCTTCCGCTTCCATCGTTCCATCTGCTATGAAGTCCACTCCCAGTATCTACAGCACTTCACTTTCTTCATTTTTCTCCATTCAAACTTACCTCCCAATTGACTTGTCCCTCAACCCTACTGAACCTAATAACCTTGCTCTTATTCACATTTACTCTCAGCTTTCTTCTTTTACACACTTTACCAAACTCAGTCACCACCTTTTGCATCCGAATCAGCCACCAGCGCTGTATCATCAGCAAACAAGAACTTACACTTCCGAAGCCCTCTCACCCGCAACAGACTGTATACTTGCCCTTCTCTCCAAAACTCTTGCATTCACCTCCCTAACAACCCAATCCATAAGCAAATCAAACTACCATGAGACATCACACACCCTTGATGCAAACAGACATTCACTAGGAACCAATCACTTTCCTCTCTTCCTACACGTACACATGCCTTACATCCTTTGTAAAAACTTTTCACTGCTTCTAGCAACTTGCCTTCCACAGAGGATCTGTATCCACCCTATCCTATTCCCTCTCCAGATCCATAAAGGCTACATACAAGTCCATCTGTATTTCTAAGTATTTCTCACATACATTCTTCAAAGCAAGAATGATAGTAATACTGAAAATAATAATGATAATAGTAATGATAATGATATAATGATAATAGTAATACTAATAATAATAATAATAATGGTAATAATAATAATAATAATAATAATAATAATAATAATAATAATAATAATAATAATGATAATAATAGCAATAATAATAATAATAATAATAATAATAATAATAATCTTTCCATGGTTTACCTGATACTCTTCACATGCCCTGGTTCATTCCAAGTATAAATGCCCATACATGCATATATACATACATATACTTATCAACATGTCTTTTCCTGGCACTACCTTGCTGGAGGGGGAGGGAGGGGAATGTCATTTCATGTTTGGCAGGGTGGCGATGGGAATGGATGAGGGCAGCAGGTATGAGTATGTACATGTCTATATATGTATATGTAATAATAGGGTAAGAGAGATGTGTGGTAATAAAAAGAAAGTGGTTGAGAGAGCAAAAGAGGGTGTTTTGAAATGGTTTGGTCATATGGAGTGAATGAGTGAGGAAAGATTGACCAAGAGGATATATGTGTCAGAGGTGGAGGGAACGAGGAGAAGTGGGAGACCAAATTGGAGGTGGAAAGATGGAGTGAAAAAGATTTTGAGTGATCAGGGCCTGAACACGCAGGAGGTTGAAAGGCATGGAAGGAATAGAGTGAATTGGAACGATGTGGTATACCGGGGTTGACGTGCTGTCAGTGGATTGAACCAGGGCATGTGAAGCGTCTGGGGTAAACCATGGAAAGTTCTGTGGGGCCTGGATGTGGAAAGGGAGCTGTGGTTTCGGTGCATTATTACATGACAGCTAGAGACTGAGTGTGAACGAATGTGGCCTCTGTTGCCTTTTCCTAGCGCTACCTCACACACATGAGGGGGAGGGGGTTATTTCACGTGTGGTGGGGTGGCGATGGGAATGAATAAAGGCAGACTGTATGAATCATGTACATGTGTATATATGTATATGTTTCTGCGTGTATTTATATGTATACGTTGAGATGTATAGATAAGTATATTGGTATGTGTGGACATGTATGTATATGCAAGTGTATGTGGGTGGGTTGGACCTTTCTTTTGTCTGTTTCCTTGTGCTACCTCGCTAATGCGGGAGACAGCGACAAAGCAAAATAAAATATAAAATAGATAATAATAATAATTATAAAAATAATAATGATAATAGTAATAATAATAATAATAATAATAATAATAATAATAATAATAATAATAATAATAATATGGGAGGGTATTGATTGAGAGGGTGAAGGCATGTACAGAGCATCAGATTGGGGAAGAGCAGTGTGGTTTCAGAAGTGGTAGAGGATGTGTGGATCAGGTGTTTGCTTTGAAGAATGTATGTGAGAAATACTTAGAAAAGCAAATGGATTTGTATGTAGCATTTATGGATCTGGAGAAGGCATATGATAGAGTTGATAGAGATGCTCTGTGGAAGGTATTAAGAATATATGGTGTGGGAGGCAAGTTGTTAGAAGCAGTGAAAAGTTTTTATCGAGGATGTAAGGCATGTGTACGTGTAGGAAGAGAGGAAAGTGATTGGTTCTCAGTGAATGTAGGTTTGCGGCAGGGGTGTGTGATGTCTCCATGGTTGTTTAATTTGTTTATGGATGGGGTTGTTAGGGAGGTGAATTCAAGAGTTTTGGAAAGAGGGGCAAGTATGAAGTCTGTTGGGGATGAGAGAGCTTGGGAAGTGAGTCAGTTGTTGTTCGCTGATGATACAGCGCTGGTGGCTGATTCATGTGAGAAACTGCAGAAGCTGGTGACTGAGTTTGGTAAAGTGTGTGAAAGAAGAAAGTTAAGAGTAAATGTGAATAAGAGCAAGGTTATTAGGTACAGTAGGGTTGAGGGTCAATTCAATTGGGAGGTGAGTTTGAATGGAGAAAAACTGGAGGAAGTGAAGTGTTTTAGATATCTGGGAGTGGATCTGGCAGCGGATGGAACCATGGAAGCGGAAGTGGATCATAGGGTGGGGGAGGGGGCGAAAATTCTGGGAGCCTTGAAGAATGTGTGGAAGTCGAGAACATTATCTCGGAAAGCAAAAATGGGTATGTTTGAAGGAATAGTGGTTCCAACAATGTTGTATGGTTGCGAGGCGTGGACTATGGATAGAGTTGTGCGCAGGAGGATGGATGTGCTGGAAATGAGATGTTTGAGGACAATGTGTGGTGTGAGGTGGTTTGATCGAGTAAGTAACGTAAGGGTAAGAGAGATGTGTGGAAATAAAAAGAGCGTGGTTGAGAGAGCAGAAGAGGGTGTTTTGAAATGGTTTGGTCACATGGAGAGAATGAGTGAGGAAAGATTGACCAAGAGGATATATGTGTCGGAGGTGGAGGGAACGAGGAGAAGAGGGAGACCAAATTGGAGGTGGAAAGATGGAGTGAAAAAGATTTTGTGTGATCGGGGCCTGAACATGCAGGAGGGTGAAAGGAGGGCAAAGAATAGAGTGAATTGGAGCGATGTGGTATACCGGGGTTGACGTGCTGTCAGTGGATTGAATCAAGGCATGTGTATGGGGGTGGGTTGGGCCATTTCTTTCGTCTGTTTCCTTGCGCTACCTCGCAAACGCGGGAGACAGCGACAAAGCAAAAAAAAAAAAAAAAATAATAATATGATAATAATAATGATGATAATAATAACAGTAATAATAATAATATTACTAATAATGATAATAATAATAATAATACAACAATAATGATAAAAATGATAATAATAGAATTGATGATAATAATTATAATAATAATGATAACCATATAATAATAATACTAATAATAATGATAATGCTAATAATAGCGATGATATTAATGATAACATCAATATCTATATTTTAAACTATTTATTTATTATACTTAACCACCGTCTCCCGCTTATCCTTCTTTCCTCCACCTCTGACACTTACATCCTTTTTGTCAATCTTTCCTCACTCATTATCTCCATGTGTCCAAACCATTTCAATACACCCTCTTCTGCTGTTGATCACTTTCACAAAGGTTACTACGTATTTACCCAATTTCGACGTCATTTGAATCACGTAAATTGCTGGACGAAGATGTACTATGGCGGCGGTTACCAGTGTGTGCAGGACCATGATGATCGTACCAAATATTCAGCAATCCAGCTCAAAACTGTTACTACAACGGCGCCTCCAGCCAACAGTCTATAACAGAAAATCAACCTGAGTGTTGCAACTATGAAGACTTCCTCGATGAGGCCCCCAGGAGAGAAAGGACCCTGAAGGTGTTGTTGGCATTCACTGTGCCATAGTCTCCAAGATCACTGCTTCTCTGAACACAACTGACCATACAGAGATGCTGACCTTTGTGACCATCTTTACGATGAGTACAGGAATGCCAGTGAGCATCATCTTTCCCACCTCCACGACAAGTACCACAACTATCTCATCCAAGAATATTCTATGGACTTTCTGTGTGACCTGCACAGCGTAGTCAACCGTTCTAATGATAGGAACCATTACCTCCTCCACCACCATTCTCACGAGGATGATGAACACTAAGAGGAACATAGTCACCTGGAATATGAGTTCCCGCACGATATTCCTCACAACTCTCCGCACAAGACCTACGAGCCATCTTATTGCGCTCACTACCAGTGGGTCCATCACGCTCAAGAACTCCTGTTCGAGAACGAAGCAGGTGACTACAATGATCCAGATGGTGTAAAGTGCCAGGCGAACACTCTTACGAAGACATGAGAGAAACACACGCCTGCACATACCCACAAGGTACAACAATGCCTGTGCAAAATATGGGAGGGTAACCAATGACCAGGTGGATCCACTGCGCCATGGTAGCCGGTCCAGGAGCATGAGCAGCATTTCCTTAGGTTTTGTTGATCCAATCTTTGGCAGGACACGTTGAACGTTTTTGTACACAGTGCGCATGATGATGGATGATCTGTTTTTGTTTTAGTGAGAAATGGTTGGTGACATGTTCTCTTAATATCCCGGATAAAAAATATAGTTTGGTTGTAACCTTCGTATGGTTGTAGTTATGTTTTTGTATTGTCTAGAGTAGTTATGATAATACTTGTGGTAGGCATGAATATGTGCATATCAAGGATGGTTAATCCTGTTTAAATGTAGGGTAGTTATGATAATCTTGAGGATAGTAAAAGGCGTGTGTTTTGATAGGGAAGTGTAGTGTGCTATATAGAGTAATGTAAATATTTGATGATATGTGTATGGGAAAGACGTCACCATCTTTTATCACACACGAAAGATCACTACTGCTGTAATGTACGTAATGTACAGTAATAATAATGCATAAGTTAGATTGCTGAAAATAATTGTATGGTATGAATGGTAAAGATGACAGTGATCAAAATTCCAGTAAATTTATTAATGAAAGTGATAATTATGCCACTGGTGGGGTTTGGTAACTGTGTTAAGGGAATGATAACATTTCTTAGTAGCACCTGTGGCAATGGACACACCTTTGTAATGCTTGATCACTTACAAGCGATGAAATTTGATACGTAAACCATAGGTATTGTTCGTCAGGAGAACAATTTACAAATATTTATAAAAGACATATATATGTTAGATATATCTTTATCCGAGACGTGTAACACTTGTGTGGATGGACACACCTTTGTAATGCATGATCCATTACACTAAATTATATCTTCGCTATACCCTCTTCTTCACTACGCCGTTATTTCTACCATACCATCATCATTGTTCTCTTTGATGTTCACTAGAAATAGTTCTTATCTTCACTACATAATCATTCTGAATAAACTTTACCCCTTGATAACCCTTATCTCTACTACATTCGTATCTTCACTACATTCTTTTCTTCACTACAAGCTATCTTGACAGTATCCTTATCATCACTATACTCTTCCTCACTACACTCTCATCTTAACATCATCCTTCTGTTTACCGAACTTAGTTCAAAGTCTGACTTGAACGTAGCTTTGGAAAGTTTGTGTTCCTCATTGTGTTACCCTCTAATTATCATTGCAAAGGCAATTGTCACTACTCTCTAACTAAACTCTTATCGTTACTACACTCTCATCATTATCATCACTTCTTCATGTTCAAAACAAAATCTCAACATATATATACATCTTCACTAGAGAATAATTTTCATTGCCCCTTAATCTTCATTACTCCTTGTTTCAGCTACATCCGTATCTTCCATTCATTCTTATATCTTATATTAGTTACATCTTTACAATATCTTTATATCTTCTCTGTTCCGTCTTTTGAAAAATTGAAAATGAGAGTAAAGGATTTCCAGCCTCCCGCTCCCTCCCCTTTTAGTCGCCTTGTACGACACGCAGGGAATACGTGGCAAGTATACTTTCTTCCCTATCCCCAGGGATAACAGCATCTGGTGTTCCCAGACGGTCACCCATCCAAGTACTAACCAGACCCAACGATGCTTAACTTGACTGATCGAACGAGATATATATATATATATATATATATATATATATATATATATATATATATATATATATATATATATATATATATATATATGTATATATATATATATATATATATATATATATATATATATATATATATATATATATATATATAAATATATATATATATACTTATATATATATATATACGAGACTGAAAATGAATTTTCCACATAACAAAAATGGAAGCGCCGGGGTTTGAACCAGGGACCTCTCGCATGCCAAGCGAGCGCTCTACCACTGAGCTACGCCCCCAAGAACATTTTCTGGCACTTAGTATTACATAAAGCACTGAGATTACCACGGCAAAATACTGCTTAACCGACCGTTGCCGACTAGCCGGCAAAATAACCACAGGGTAAGTCTCCATATTCCTGTCGTTGGAGGAGGATCGCCAGAAGCTTCTGGAAGATTTCAAGGACGTCTTGGTGGACCTGACCCTTTCAGATAAGGTCGAAAACCCCAATTTATTGTGAAGATCTTCACTATAACGTTGGACGAACACACTGAATGTTGCACACATGTGATGCGGACAAAATGAAAAAAGATAAAGACAAAAAATATGTCTGGTGTGGGTCTCGAACCCACGACCTTGAGTGTGTGTGACTCACGCTCTACCACTGAGCTAACCAGACAATAGAAAATACGTCTGTTTCTTCAATTTGAATTAATGAAAATCTTTGCGAGGCAGCGTTAAGAAAAGAGAGATGTCTTTGACGAAATTTACTTGTTTGGCTCTTCTTCTGTTCCTCATTATCGAAAGTAAACATACAGAAGGATATATATATATATATATATATATATATATATATATATATATATATATATATATATATATATATATATATATATATATATATATATATATATATATATAAATATATATATATATATATTTTTTTTTTTTTTTTTTTTGCTTTGTCGCTGTCTCCCGCGTTTGCGAGGTAGCGCAAGGAAACAGACGAAAGAAATGGCCCAACCCACCTACATACACATGTATATACATACGTCCACACACGCAAATATACATACCTACACAGCTTTCCATGGTTTACCCCAGACGCTTCACATGCCTTGATTCAATCCACTGACAGCACGTCAATATATATATATATATATATATATATATATATATATATATATATATATATATATATATATATATATATATGATTCACTCCACTGACAGCACGTCAACCCCTGTATACCACATCGCTCCAATTCACTCTATTCCTTGCCCTCCTTTCACCCTCCTGCATGTTCAGGCCCCGATCACACAAAATCTTTTTCACTCCATCTTTCCACCTCCAATTTGGTCTCCCTCTTCTCCTCGTTCCCTCCACCTCCGACACATATATCCTCTTGGTCAATCTTTCCTCACTCATTCTCTCCATGTGCCCAAACCATTTCAAAACACCCTCTTCTGCTCTCTCAACCACGCTCTTTTTATTTCCACACATCTCTCTTACCCTTACGTTACTCACTCGATCAAACCACCTCACACCACACATTGTCCTCAAACATCTCATTTCCAGCACATCCATCCTCCTGCGCACAACTCTATCCATAGCCCACGCCTCGCAACCATACAACATTGTTGGAACCACTATTCCTTCAAACATACCCATTTTTGCTTTCCGAGATAATGTTCTCGACTTCCACACATTTTTCAAGGCTCCCAAAATTTTCGCCCCCTCCCCCACCCTATGATCCACTTCCGCTTCCATGGTTCCATCCGCTGACAGATCCACTCCCAGATATCTAAAACACTTCACTTCCTCCAGTTTTTCTCCATTCAAACTCACCTCCCAATTGACTTGACCCTCAACCCTACTGTACCTAATAACCTTGCTCTTATTCACATTTACTCTTAACTTTCTTCTTCCACACACTTTCCCAAACTCAGTCACCAGCTTCTGCAGTTTCTCACATGAATCAGCCACCAGCGCTGTATCATCAGCGAACAACAACTGACTCACTTCCCAAGCTCTCTCATCCCCAACAGACTTCATACTTGCCCCTCTTTCCAGGACTCTTGCATTTACCTCCCTAACAACCCCATCCATAAACAAATTAAACAACCATGGAGACATCACACACCCCTGCCGCAAACCTACATTCACTGAGAACCAATCACTTTCCTCTCTTCCTACACTATATATATATATATATATATATATATATATATATATATATATATATATATATATATATATATATATATATATATATATATATATATATATATATATATATATTCAATAATGGATGGAACTTGGCTCCTAAGGTGATTTTGTTGTTGGAGTGGGACCTCCAGCCATTCTGTCCACCTTTTCCCTTTCTAGACATGTGGTGGTGCATTGGGTAGTGTGGCAACCTTCGTCTTCATCTTTTTGGGTGCAGGCTTGCAAACCTCGTGGAGTAGTTGTGGGGTTTGCTTCTTTGCTGTACCCGACATAGCCATCTGGGCGTAGCTATCTACCCGGGCTGGTGGGTCAGCCAGCATAGCTACACGCTCACTCGGTACCTGGGCTGGTGGACGAGCAGCCTTCCTTTCTTCCATGGCTACAGTCTGCCTAACGACCTGGGGTTGTGGAGCAGCCATCCTTACTACCACCCAGGTTGGTTGGGCAGCCTTCTTTCGTTTCTTTGCTACACCCTTCTGGTTGGGCTGGTTGGGCAACCTTCTTTTTCCTTTTCTTCCATACAACCTGCCAACCGAATTCGTCTGCTGGTGGGTCCGTTTCTTTCATGGATACAACCTCTGTAGCCACTTGGGCTGGCCGGTCAACCTTCGGTTGTAGGTAAAAGTATATATATAGAATAATGTGGTTATCATCAGCAGCCAGAGGCCATTCCTCCCTCCTTGCCTGCAGAGTTCTTGATTTTCTGGAAAGTTCTACGAGATTCTGGTAAGATAAATACCATTGAGAGGACGTTGTTAGGGGACAGTCAGGTTCAGTTTAGAGTTGGTTGTGGGATGGTCCTTTTACTGTGTCGTATCTGCCAGATGGGTATTTCTTTTCACAGTTTTCGTTAAAGTTTGTTTTCTAGAAGCATAATCTAGAGCACTATTTTCCATTTGTTTATCATTTTTCTTGTTATAGTTTCATTATCATCATTAGTTTTGTTATTGTTGACTTTCAGATATTTGATGTTATGTTTGTGATTCCCGTGGAAGCGTCTGACATCTTGCTAGAAGACTTTCTGGTCACAATATTTCTGCACTGGGGAGTTGATCGTATTCTTTTATTGCAGGTTTTGTTATTATCTTGCTTTACATTAAGGTCTACTGGAGGTTTTCCCAATGCTGGTTGAACATATGTCCAGCAACAGGAGATGGCGTAAGATACAGTATTGATGAAACTTATCTATCAATATACCTATCTAAATATCGCTCTATCAGTCTAGCAATCTAACTATCTATCTATCTATATATCTATCTTTATCTGAAAGTCAACAATAATGAAATCAGTGATATATGAAGTATAACAACGTCCTCTCAATGGCAATTATCTCACCAGAATCTTCTAGAACCTTCCAGAAAACTATGAACTCTGCAGGCAAGGAGGGAGGAATGGTCTCCGGCTATTGATAAAACCATATTATTCCATATATATGTTTATTTTTTTTTCTTTTATACTAATCGCCATTTCCCGCATTAGTGAGGTAGAGTTAAGAACAGAGGATGAGGACTGGGCCTTTGAGGGAATATCCTCACCTGGCCCCCTTCACTGTTTCTTCTTTTGGAAAAAAAAAGAGAGGGGAGGATTTCCAGCCTCCCGCTCCCTCCCCTTTTAGTCGCCTTCTACGACACGCAGGGAATACGTGGGAAGTATTCTATCTCCCCTATCCCCAGGGATAATATATGTTTATATATACATATTTATGTATATATATGAATGTATATATAACGTACAGAATAATGTGGCCATCATCAGTATCGAAGAAAACTGAAAAGATGAGGTCCCACCGAGATTCGAACTCGGATTGCTGGATTTAGAGTCCAGAGTGCTAACCCTTACACCATGGGACCTGATAAGAAAAGATGTGATTTCATCTAAATGTTTTACATATAATCAACCAGAGGCCATTCCTCCCTCCCTGCCTGCAGGGTTCAAGGTTTTCTAGAAGGTTCTCGAAGATTCTGGTAAGATCATTACCTTTGAGAGGTCGTCGTTAGGTGACAGTCAGGTTCACTCTATGGTTGGTGTTTGTAGTTGGTTGTCCGAGGATGTTGTTATATTTGATCAATTTTGTAATTGTTGACTTTCAGGTAGGAAGTACTCATTTACGATGCATCCTTGTACTCACAACAACCTTATGAGTCACTTCAAGATTTATCTTCACTACAACTTTATCTTCACTACACCATTAAGGTTGAAGTCAATGGTCACATTCACTACAATCTCAACACGACTGGTCTTATACCTAACCCATATTATCACTACATCCATGTACATGTATTTCTTGCAGAATAACGCAGATATCAATGATTTCTGTGAAAGTTGACATATACAGCCTTACGTATCTATCGATCTATCTAATATCTGTTTTTTACCTATCTATATCTACCGATCTATCTATCTATCTACCTTTCTAAATCAGAAAGTCAACAACAATATCATTAATGATACGTATAACTACGTCCTCTCAATGGTAGTTCCTACCCAGAATCTTCGAGAACCTTCTAGAAAACCTTGAACCCTGCAGGCAGGGAGGGAGGAATGGCCTCTGGTTGATTATATGTAAAACATTTAGATGAAATCACATCTTTTCTTATCAGGTCCCATGGTGTAAGGGTTAGCACTCTGGACTCTAAATCCAGCAATCCGAGTTCGAATCTCGGTGGGACCTCATCTTTTCAGTTTTCTTCGATACTGATGATGGCCACATTATTCTGTACGTTATATATACATTCATATATATACATAAATATGTATATATAAACATATATATGGAATAATATGGTTTTATCAATAGCCGGAGACCATTCCTCCCTCCTTGCCTGCAGAGTTCATAGTTTTCTGGAAGGTTCTAGAAGATTCTGGTGAGATAATTGCCATTGAGAGGACATTGTTATACTTCATATATCAATGATTTCATTATTGTTGACTTTCAGATAAAGATATATAGATAGATAGATAGTTAGATTGATAGATTGATAGAGCGATATTCAGATAGGTATATAGATAGATAAGTCTCATCAATACTGTATCTTACGCCATCTCCTGTTGCTGGACATATGTTCAACCAGCATTGGGAAAACCTCCAGTAGACCTTAATGTAAAGCAAGATAATAACAAAACCTGCAATAAAAGAATACGATCAACTCTCCAGTGCAGAAATATTGTGACCAGAAAGTCTTCTAGCAAGATGTCAGACACTTCCACGGCAATCACGAACATAACATCAAATATCTGAAAGTCAACAATAACAAAACTAATGATGATAATGAAACTATAACAAGAAAAATGATAAACATATGGAAAATAGTGTTCTAGATCATGCCTCTAGAAAACAAACTTTAACGAAAACTGTGAAAAGAAATACCCATCTGGCTGATACGACACAGTAAAAGGACCATCCCACAACCAACTCTAAACTGAACCTGACTGTCCCCTAACAACGTCCTCTCAATGGTATTTATCTTACCAGAATCTCGTAGAACTTTCCAGAAAATCAAGAACTCTGCAGGCAAGGAGGGAGGAATGGCCTCTGGCTGCTGATGATAACCACATTATTCTATATATATACTTTTACCTACAACCGAAGGTTGACCGGCCAGCCCAAGTGGCTACAGAGGTTGTATCCATGAAAGAAACGGACCCACCAGCAGACGAATTCGGTTGGCAGGTTGTATCGAAGAAAAGGAAAAAGAAGGTTGCCCAACCAGCCCAACCAGAAGGGTGTAGCAAAGAAACGAAAGAAGGCTGCCCAACCAACCTGGGTGGTAGTAAGGATGGCTGCTCCACAACCCCAGGTCGTTAGGCAGACTGTAGCCATGGAAGAAAGGAAGGCTGCTCGTCCACCAGTCCAGGTACCGAGTGAGCGTGTAGCTATGCTGGCTGACCCACCAGCCAGGGTAGATAGCTACGCCCAGATGGCTATGTCGGGTGCAGCAAAGAAGCAAACCCCACAACTACTCCACGAGGTTTGCAAGCCTGCACCCAAAAAGATGAAGACGAAGGTTGCCACACTACCCAATGCACCACCACATGTCTAGAAAGGGAAAAGGTGGACAGAATGGCTGGAGGTCCCACTCCAACAACAAAATCACCTTAGGAGCCAAGTTCCATTCATTATTGAAAATATATATATATATATATATATATATATATATATATATATATATATATATATATATATATATATATATATATGTGTATATATATATATATATATATATATATATATATATATATATATATATATATATATATATATATATATATATATATACATATATATATATTTTTTTATATTTTTATTATACTTTGTCGCTGTCTCCCGCGTTTGCGAGGTAGCGCAAGGAAACAGAGGAAAGAAATGGCCCAACCCCCACCATACACATGTATATACATACGTCCACACACGCAAATATACAACCCTACACAGCTTTCCATGGTTTACCCCAGACGCTTCACATGCCTTGATTCAATCCACTGACAGCACGTCAACCCCGGTATACCACATCGCTCCAATTCACTCTATTCCTTGCCCTCCTTTCACTCTCCTGCATGTTCAGGCCCCGATCACACAAAATCTTTTTCACTCCATCTTTCCACCTCCAATTTGGTCTCCCTCTTCTCCTCGTTCCCTCCACCTCCGACACATATATCCTCTTGGTCAATCTTTCCTCACTCATTCTCTCCATGTGCCCAAACCACTTCAAAACACCCTCTTCTGCTCTCTCAACCACGCTCTTTTTATTTCCACACATCTCTCTTACCCTTACGTTTCTCACTCGATCAAACCACCTCACACCACACATTGTCCTCAAACATCTCATTTCCAGCACATCCATCCTCCTGCGCACAACTCTATCCATAGCCCACGCCTCGCAACCATACAACATTGTTGGAACCACTATTCCTTCAAACATACCCATTTTTGCTTTCCGAGATAATGTTCTCAACTTCCACACATTCTTCAAGGCCCCCAGAATTTTCGCCCCCTCCCCCACCCTACGATCCACTTCCGCTTCCATGGTTCCATCCGCTGCCAGATCCACTCCCAGATATCTAAAACACTTCACTTCCTCCAGTTTTTCTCCATTCAAACTCACCTCCCAGTTGACTTGACCCTCAACCCTACTGTACCTAATAACCTTGCTCTTATTCACATTTACTCTTAACTTTCTTCTTCCACACACTTTACCAAACTCAGTCACCAGCTTCTGCAGTTTCTCACATGAATCAGCCACCAGCGCTGTATCATCAGCGAACAACAACTGACTCACTTCCCAAGCTCTCTCATCCCCAACAGACTTCATACTTGCCCCTCTTTCCAAAACTCTTGCATTTACCTCCCTAACAACCCCATCCATAAACAAATTAAACAACCATGGAGACATCACACACCCCTGCTGCAAACCTACATTCACTGAGAACCAATCACTTTCCTCTCTTCCTACACGTACACATGCCTTACATCCTCGATAAAAACTTTTCACTGCTTCTAACAACTTTCCTCCCACACCATATATTCTTAATACCTTCCACAGAGCATCTCTATCAACTCTATCATATGCCTTCTCCAGATCCATAAATGCTACATACAAATCCATTTGCTTTTCTAAGTATTTCTCACATACATTCTTCAAAGCAAACACCTGATCCACACATCCTCTACCACTTCTGAAACCACACTGCTCTTCCCCAATCTGATGCTCTGTACATGCCTTCACCCTCTCAATCAATACCCTCCCATATAATTTACCAGGAATACTCAACAAACTTATACCTCTGTAATTTGAGCACTCACTCTTATCCCCTTTGCCTTTGTACAATGGCACTATGCACGCATTCCGCCAATCCTCAGGCACCTCACCATGAGTCATACAAACATTAAATAACCTTACCAACCAGTCAATAATACAGTCACCCCCTTTTTTAATAAATTCCACTGCAATACCATCCAAACCTGCTGCCTTGCCGGCTTTCATCTTCCGCAAAGCTTTCACTACCTCTTCTCTGTTTACCAAATCATTTTCCCTAACCCTCTCACTTTGCACACCACCTCGACCAAAACACCCTATATCTGCCACTCTGTCATCAAACACATTCAACAAACCTTCAAAATACTCACTCCATCTCCTTCTCACATCACCACTACTTGTTATCACCTCCCCATTTGCGCCCTTCACTGAAGTTCCCATTTGCTCCCTTGTCTTACGCACTTTATTTACCTCCTTCCAGAACATCTTTTTATTCTCCCTAAAATTTAATGATACTCTCTCACCCCAACTCTCATTTGCCCTTTTTTTCACCTCTTGCACCTTTCTCTTGACCTCCTGTCTCTTTCTTTTATACATCTCCCACTCAATTGCATTTTTTCCCTGCAAAAATCGTCCAAATGCCCTCTCTCTTCTCTTTCACTAATACTCTTACTTCTTCATCCCACCACTCACTACCCTTTCTAATCAACCCACCTCCCAATCTTCTCATGCCACAAGCATCTTTTGCGCAATCCATCACTGATTCCCTAAATACATCCCATTCCTCCCCCACTCCCCTTACTTCCATTGTTCTCACCTTTTTCCATTCTGTACTCAGTCTCTCCTGGTACTTCCTCACACAGGTCTCCTTCCCAAGCTCACTTACTCTCACCACCCTCTTCTCCCCAACATTCACTCTTCTTTTCTGAAAACCCATACAAATCTTCACCTTAGCCTCCACAAGATAATGATCAGACATCCCTCCAGTTGCACCTCTCAGCACATTAACATCCAAAAGTCTCTCTTTCGCACGCCTGTCAATTAACACGTAATCCAATAACGCTCTCTGGCCATCTCTCCTACTTACATAAGTATACTTATGTATATCTCGCTTTTTAAACCAGGTATTCCCAATCATCAGTCCTTTTTCAGCACATAAATCTACAAGCTCTTCACCATTTCCATTTACAACACTGAACACCCCATGTATACCAATTATTCCCTCAACTGCCACATTACTCACCTTTGCATTCAAATCACCCATCACTATAACCCGGTCTCGTGCATCAAAACCACTAACACACTCATTCAGCTGCTCCCAAAACACTTGCCTCTCATGATCTTTCTCATGCCCAGGTGCATATGCACCAATAATCACCCACCTCTCTCCATCAACTTTCAGTTTTACCCATATTAATCGAGAATTTGCTTTCTTACATTCTATCACATACTCCCACAACTCCTGTTTCAGGAGTATTGCTACTCCTTCCCTTGCTTTTGTCCTCTCACTAACCCCTGACTTTACTCCCCAGACATTCCCAAACCACTCTTTCCCTTTACCCTTGAGCTTCGTTTCACTCAGAGCCAAAACATCCAGGTTCCTTTCCTCAAACATACTACCTATCTCTCCTTTTTTCACATCTTGGTTACATCCACACACATTTAGGCACCCCACTCTGAGCCTTCGAGGAGGATGAGCACTCCCCGCGTGACTCCTTCTGTTTCCCATTTTAGAAAGTTAATACAAGGAGGGGAGGATTTCTGGCCCCCCGCTCCCGTCCCCTCTAGTCGCTTTCTACGACACGCGAGGAATACGTGGGAAGTATTCTTTCACCCCTATACCCAGGGATAATATACATATATATATACATATACACATACACACACATACACATACATACGCACATATACACACACACACACATACATATATATACATATGAAAAATGTAAGAAACAATTAAGAGAACTGAAACTTCTAGCTTGAAATGAATGAAAAAATGAATGTCACATAATGGTTCAACCTCTGGCTATGGAAAAAGGAAATGTATAATTTATTTACACAAACGTCAATAGCAGTTCTCATCAATTTAACCACTGTATCAATAAGCTTCAATGTCTAAGCTACATTTTTCTCCAGTTTCACTTTTTTCTTGTCAAAATACCATGTATGAAAACTATCACTCCAGTAACACAACTATAAACATTTACTTCCCCTTTAAAAAGTTCTGGGGAAGTCTGTCTCGATACACTGCGGGAAACTCTACCACCTGGCGAGGTTTGTGTTGCAATATATATATATATATATATATATATATTTTTTTTTTTTTTAATTTTCCAAAAGAGGGAACAGAGAAGGGGCCCAGGTGAGGATATTCCCTCAAGGGCCCAGTCCTCTGTTCTCAACGCTACCTCGCTAATGCGGGAAATGGCGAATAGTATGAAAGAAAGAAAAGATATATATATATATATATATATATATATATATATATATATATATATATATATATATATATATATATTGTTACGGAACACGTGTGCTTGTGCTCACATGTTTGCGTATATAACGTGTGTGTGTCCATATGATATTGATATTTCTTATCAGGACGAGGATTAAGGCCTCCCTCTGAGACGTCCTCCGAGCGTCAGTTCACACCAAGCATTAGGCGTAATACTTTAATTTTAATTTTATTTTGAAACCAGATGGTCATTTGTTCTTGAGCACCCCGACCCTTCTCCGAGGAGGGGGGGGGGGGGGGGGGGGGGGGGGGGGAGTAAGTTGTCATCAGCTGCGGAATATTTCGCCACCGTACTGGACATGTCATCGCTGCAGGCTTACCAGAGGGAGGGTGATCTACGCAGTTTTGTGTGACTGTTCCTCCAACCAATCAGAATACTTTAAGGCTCATAGCCAATCAAAATGTAAGGTTGTATAGCTAGCAGGGAACGCTTGTCTTTGCTGTAATATATACCCATGACACCCGCTGAGTCTCTCTCTTTCTAGCCCAGCGAGGTAAGTGGTCCACCCTTGCTGTAAGTCCTGCTGTGTTGTAAGCCTGTAAGCCCTGCTGTGTTATAAGCCTGTTACCTGAGAGTTGTGCTGTAAGCCCGTTATAATTATCAGTGTAATGTTATCGAAGAACTGCCTTAGAGGAAAGAGAACTCCTGGCTTGAAATCTTATCTGGAATGTTGAGTCATGTACAAATGTTATCTCATGTTCAGTGTTACCTCATGTTTAATGTTAACTCTTATGATCAGTGTTAACGTAATGTTTCATCCTTGATTTATGTGCCTATCTTTGTACACTTGAATTCTTTCATTATAAGTAGATTTAATGTGATGCTGGTCTTTAATTCAATCCCATAACTATTATTGTGTTATCCTGAGTTGTGCAACTTGACAAATCTATAACGTCCTTGCAAGACAAGGAACAGTAGTATTTGTAACATATGTTACTGGCGACCTTGCCTGAATAAGTGTTGAATTCGTAACAATATATATATATATATATATATATATATATATATATATATATATATATATATATATATATATATATATATATATATATATATATATACACACAAACTACATTGCAACTTACATATGAATAGAATCATCAAGCTTCACTATATTAACTTTACTATATTTGAATATAAACAAGGTCTAACCGAGGTTACTTGGTTGAGCAAGACGTGAGAATATCATCAATTGGCCTTCCAGCCCTGGGTTGAAATTTTCGTTCTAACGTATTTCGAGTTCAGTGCTGATACAGGACCACTGATTAGAGGACTATCTTGTTAGTCTGTGTAACTTCGCCTGACCCAATCCACGTCTTCAATGGCCTTCTGTTACTACAAACGGGATTACAAAGGAAAGGCTTCCTTTGTTAGTTTCATGAATACCTTCGTTCAAATGAAGGGAAAGACTATTACTATGAAGCGGTACCTTATCAGCAGGAAAGAGCTGCAGCAACGGTATGAAAGTTACTGCAAGATACATAACGAGCCCGTGGCTTCCAACGTAAACATCGGCCGCCATTTGGGTTCACTCGGCATCATGTGTGACACCAAGATTGGACCCGTTGGCAAACAGGAACGATACTATTCTGGTATCATGTGGCTCGATGGCGCAGGATCACCAACTGAAATGCAAAGAAAATGGAGAAAGCCGCCCAAACGTATCATGAAGGCCGTGCAAGAGAAGATCGAGAGGAATCGGTTGAGAGACGATATCGCTCACAGTATACTGAAATTTATACCCAAGACTTCCCCTGATCTCCAGACACAGCCAGTCACAGAGACCACCAGCCCCGCTTCCCAGACACAGCAAGTCACAGAGACCAACAGCCCCGCTTCCCAGACACAGCCAGTCACAGAGACCACCAGCCCCGCTCCCCAGACACAGCCAGTCACAGAGACCACCAGCCCCGCTCCCCAGACACAGCAAGTCACAGAGACCACCAGCCCCGCTCCCCAGGCACAGCCAATCACAGAGACCACCAGCCCCGCTCCCCAGACACAGCCAGACACACAGCCCACCAGCCCCGTCCCCCACACAGAGCCACAAGATCCTGATATTGAGGAAGCAAATGAATTTCTCGATGATTTTTTGCTTTCACTGGAGAAGAAATGATGAGTTCCTTATAGACAAGACAAAATGTTAAAAAAGGAATCTATATAAGTTCACTTATGGAGTGAGATCTTTGACGGAGCTGTGCTGCCTATAGCACAGCCTATCAAAGGGTGATCTTTGCTGTCGTGCAGTAACCTCATGAGGGCGAGGAAAAGATCTCTGCACTAATATTGAGTTTCTCCGTTGGCGTCAGGGTAAACACCCATCCCCCCCGAAGCTTGGTTACCTTTCCGTGGTGGGGGGGACTTCATGGATTGGGCAGTAGCAACCATCGTTGGTTGCTTCTGTTCAATCCATGAACGAAAAACCAAGCATCTTGAGCGTAATTGTCGTAGAAATTCACTTGGTGTCAAAACTGACGCGAAAGTGGTTGTCTCAATTTTGTCAGAAATGTTTGTGTGTTTCGGCCTGATGGCGGGAGTCGGTTTGGCGCTGTGGTCATGAGGGAATACGAGGAAGATTGGCAACCGTCCCAGAAGTAGCTACAGTTTTCTCCATCAATCTAGAGGTGTTGTAGACCACTATCCTTAAGGTTGTAAGGTAATGGTAAGTACAAGGTTATGACCTCAGCAAATTTGTGATGGAAAGTGCAGGAAATGTGGTAATGTATATAATATGAATTATATAGTTGTATGATAAATGTGTAATAAAATTTAGTCTTCTCTGTGCCCGTTCATTAATTCAAATACAGGTAAGTTTTCTCTCTAACGAGGTGGGATAAGCTACGTGCACTCGGCTTGTAAATGTGGTGACTTTCCCTTCATTACCACAATGTTGTGCTGAACTGAAGATGTAGAATTCCGTAGACGAAACTAAGATAGGAAATCAATCTACATCAAAAATTGAAAGCGCCGCTCTGTGTGTGTGTGTGTGTGTGTGTGTGTGTGTGTGTGTGTGTGTGTGTGTGTATACTACTTTAATCATTATCACGTGAGTCTTTTGAGGAAGGATTTGTACACTCGTGTTGCCCCGTCTCTTAACCTTGTAAGTGTAAAATATGTTTTCACTCCCATGTGCGCTCACACACACACACACACACACACACACACACACACACACACACGCACATAACCTATAATATTATCTAGTATTCTCTTCAGAAGGATATCTTACACCTTAATTATAAAAGCCAAAGAAAAATTTATAAAAACATATACATATATTTCCACACGTGTAGATATATGTTATGTATTGAAATGTGGCGGAAAGATTCCTTATATATTAACAAACGTGATTGAGGACTTAAAGAATCTGGTACAAACATAATGGTTATTGTGATAAATGATTTATTTATGGTAAATATGTATTGTGTTGCATTATAATGGTTGTTCAGAACCAAGGTTCTTAAACCTGAATCAGTGAAATACTATAAGAAATAAAAGATCTGTTAAACATAAACATTTATAGTGATTAACCACACAATATATCTTACTGTGGGTATCTAAAACAAAATCCATTGCAAGGAGCTAGTTTAAGGCAGGAGCAATTCATTTTTTAACAAAATATTTACCTCTACATCCCTTTTCTTTCGTCACCATTTCTTGTGTTTACTACTATCAAGAAATATCTTTTACGTAACATAAAAATTCTGTATAGGTATTTGATTAATGTTCTTCAACGATGCGTTGTATAACTCTTCGTTAGTGAAGTTCATTTCGTGTAATGGATCATGCATTACAAAGCTGTGTCTATCCACACAAGTGTTACACGTCTCGGATAAAGATATATCTAACATATATATGTCTTTTATGAATATTTGTAAATTGTTCTCCTGACGAACAGTACCTAAGGTTTACGTATCATAGTTTGTCGCTTGTAAGTGATCAAGCATTACGAAGGTGTGTCCATTGCCACAGGTGCTACTGATCCCGGGTAAAGGTATTTTACAATTTTTGTTTCCTTAACCCTTCTAGTTATCTATGCTTCATCTCTGGCTTGATCCTTGCAAGTGACATTTATGGTGTGTAATTCTCTTAATTCTTATCATATAATTAATCAGTTGAGGTGCAGAACTCGCTGTTCATCTTGGTCACCCCACTCTGTTCCATACTATTATTCAAAAGGTGTTACCGGACTCAACCCATAAGTCGTTACACCAGGAATGACAAGTAACCTTGGGGAAAGGCTGTATCATCGACCAGGGAAGGGAAGAAATAGCACAGTCTCATCGAAAACCTTTTCGCTTCATAGATATGTGCCATCATCCCCTGGTCCTGTGTAGAGTGCAGCAGCCACGAAGGTGTAGGAGCGCCATCAAAGGTGTGCTGGTGATGTGTGTACTGCTCACACCATCACCTGGGCTGAGCCTCAGGACCTGCTACCCTCCTCCTGAGAAGGACTATTTTTGTGTCCCTACTCATCACACTCCCGAGAACCCCTCAAAATACTCCTCCCGAATTCCTTTCCTACCCAAACCCTTCCCTCTACGTCGTCAGTAATCAAGACAGACATTCATAGCTTCATATGCAGCTACCTGCTGGACCTGGACGATCATTTTATGTTGAACTTATGGTTCACATTCTGGCTTCATGACCACAAGTTGATAGCCCTTAAATCCAACAACATATATACATCCTGTTATACAACTGATGTTACTGTCTGACGTATGTATGGTGCGGCTTGATGACCTTACCTGCTGATGGTTAATATCGACTGTTATCATCTTGCAAATTGTGTTATTTGTTTGCTTTTCCGTACGGTACACATTCTGGTTAACGAACTTTACTTGTTGATAGCTGTAAATTCAGAGATAATAAAACATACGTGTTACAGAGGCCGTATGATAAGGGCCCGAGCCAGGCAAGGACCTGACGAATCTGTAAACAAGAAATGACCTGTTAAACTAGATCAGAGAAGGGGCCGTCCACACTCTAGATGTAGGACGTAAACCTAGAAAATCTAACAACGACAACAAACAACAGGTAGGTGAAGACCTCACTAGTGTGACAACGACAGTAGATAACTGCTACGAGGAGACCTGCTGATGACTCTAACAATAACATAACTGCACAGTAAACAGACTTTTAAGAACGGGCTGTCATAAGACAAGGGCCCATGTCAGGCGGACACCTACCCAATCTAACAACAACAATCTATCTAACTATTTGTTGTCATATATGAATCCTGACTCCATAACTGTTGATTAGTAGATTGTTTCACGTGGCAGAGATGATCCAGTCATTACACACGACAAAGGTACACTACTGAGCTCCGCCTCGTTCAACTCTGGGCTAACTAGCGAGCTACAAGGAACAGCCTTCCTGACCACCATTACCACACCTTGCAACTGCTCACTTGAAACGCTGCTGACAATTAACTGCCACTGTTGGTGTCTTACTGAGCTGTGTTGACGACCCACTCCCACACCTCTTGTATACGTAAGGCTGGTGAACAGTATATGGTCTCCTCCCAACACCGGTCACGAACATTCTCCTATATTTCTTATTTTGTTTATTATAAAAGGAATACATATAGTAACGGGAGCCTAGCTATGATTATTACGCCCAAGTCCAGCACCATTAAGACTGTCCTTATAGATATACAAATACCAGCAGAAGACATGCAGAAGGATTGGCCATGTTGTGTGTGTAGCAGCCAGACACGTGAAGCCACACATCACACCACCGTCCGTGTATGACTGCTGGAGAACATAACCCCAGGTTGTATATACTGGACGAAATGATTGCTCATCAAATTGGAAATGACAATAACACACTTATCCAAAAATATAAAGTGTATGTTAGTTCTGTATGTTAAGTAAGTACCTTATATTGATATTATGTCATAAACAGTTATTATTTAATTGTATAATTAATAACAGTCACCTATTACGTAGCACTTAGACATGTGGTGTGAAAATATAATAAAATATCCATAAAAGGTTTTAGCAAAAATGTATAATTATGTTGATGCAATAAGGAAAATATGAATGATGACTAACCTTGGTAGCTTGAGTTCTACAGAAGTGCTTCATGTTGCTTTGTAGTAAACACAACATTCCTAAATTGTCTTGGCTCAGTCTCTCTCCGGCGTGACCTCATCTGCTGAGAACACATGCCAACTGAGGCAGCAGCTGACACACCTGGATATGGCAACTGATGCAGCAGCCGACACATCTGGATATGGCAACTGAGGCAGGAGCTGGAGACACCTGAGTATGGAAACTGAGGCTTGATAAAATGAATATTAGTCAGTGATTTTCCTAGGTGTAGGTCGAGTTTTCACTTCCTTTAACGATGATTAATAAAGGTTTAATTGTGTTTTGTCTTGAGGCTGACGAGTGTTGGCAAGATTTGACCAGAATGCAGCAGAGATAACGCGTAGCTAGCGATCACTGCTGGAAAATCCAGAGTTATGAAGAACTAATGCGTGAGTTACGTCTTGTCATGTTATGTGAGAAGTGGAGAGAGAGAGAGAGAGAGAGAGAGAGAGAGAGAGAGAGAGAGAGAGAGAGAGAGAGAGAGAGAGAGAGAGAGAGAGAGAGAGAGAGAGAGAGAGAGACTGTGATTAATGAAGATGTATCAGGGGTCAGAAAAGACACAAAGGAAGATGGAAAGGGAAAGAGAAGGAAAGAAGCTAAACAAATAACGGAAGATCCGTCATAATGTGTTTCCCACAAAGTACTTGGCTTCAGTGTTAGATTTCAGATGAAGATGCTGGAAGAATAGTTTTGTGTATTATCCTTAAATTCTCTGTGACATCCAGATATCATCCACTCACTCCACTTGTGCATATGTGAGGCAGTTCTTATAACAGCATAGCAACAGTCACATCTGAACAATGTGGTGGGAACATGGATTTTTCATGACCTACGCAAATGAAATAACCAGAATTGATTGTAAATATGTGTGCAAAGATTAAAATCGATGATGATTTATACTAAGTACCTGACGTAGATGCCAGACTCCTGCTTGAACAAGTGACTTGCCATTATTTTCGGTTGTTCACTATAATAGCCAAGAACTACCTCTTCATCATTGATGTTTTGGATGGCGAAGAAATTGCTTCCTACACACCGCAATGGTCCACCAGAGGTTTGGTTAACTCTGACTGATATAATTGTGTAAAATTTATAAATCAACCCCAATAGTCAACCCAGTTAACTAAGACAAATACATATTAGTTTTATTTAATCATAAAGATATTAGAAATCATTGGTTGTTACAGTACCTTCATCATGTTGTCATGAAGTCCCTACTTGTCCTTACCATCAACACAAGTAATCTACTTTTCATTACTTCTGTTTTATCTCTGATTCTCTTTACAGTCTTTATATATAGCAAGATATCTTGAGACATATCTATGGTCATATATTGATCTTTACAGTCTTTATATATAGCAAGATATCTTGAGACATATCTATGGTCATATATTGATCTTTACAGTCTTTATATATAGTAAGATATCTTGAGACATATCTATGGTCATAAATTGATCTTTACAGTCTTTATATATAGCAAGATATCTTGAGACATATCTATGGTCAGATATTGATCTTTACAGTCTTTATATATAGTAAGATATCTTGAGACATATCTATGGTCATAAATTGATCTTTACAGTCTTTATATATAGCAAGATATCTTGAGACATATCTATGGTCATATATTGATCTTTACAGTCTTTATATATAGCAAGATATCTTGAGACATATCTATGGTCAGATATTGATCTTTAAAGTCTTTATATATAGCAAGATATCTTGAGACATATCTATGGCCAGGTATTGATCTTTTTTTCTCTGTTTGTTTGTTGTCATATGGAAATTCATGGTAATAAAGGTTCATTGTTGTCAGGCTAAAATCTAAGGTCTGGTCTGTATCAATCAACAAACCTGCTTTTCTAAACCTGTATCACATGAGCCCTCATTGTGTGGCCTTCGAGAGAATGTAAGTCTGGTTATCCTACATATGGGAGGCTTCTAATGCCTGGTATTGTTGTGTCATTCTTCTCTTTATGCACAAACTTCGTCCATTGTGTTGCCACAAGGATTCACCAAGTTGTTGATGGCCGTGGCTGGGGGATGAAGGTCACATTAAATGTAATTAAGGTTAATTTGTCATGTTACTGCAATAAACTAATGTTCCTGTTCGTCCTGTATGGTTATTCTAATCACACAACCCCATCAGTCTCTCTCTCTCTCTCTCTCTCTCTCTCTCTCTCTCTCTCTCTCTCTCTCTCTCTCTCTCTCTCTCTCTCTAATTGCTGGAAGCAGTATAACGGATCCTTATAATACTGATGTATGAGGGATATAAACTCAGTCTCCAGTGTTTAGTCTCGATTCCCAGAAACCTTGGAAAGGTAAAGACTCACTCAGTTCCCCGGGGGCCCGGCTCTGTGTTGTTGTGTAAGACAAACGTAAAGTCTATCATTACCTATAGCTATACCGCAGTCATCTTGGCAACACTACTACCATAACCGGCCCACTCCACTTCCCTCCTACCTGACACGCACACCTCATTGGTTGTTGCTATTTTGACCGCCAATTTTATCGTTAAAATTTAAATCGATACTGTATCAGTTTTATATCTCTGCGTACACAGTATCATTATATTACGGTGAACATCTACATTATGTTGATTATTTAAGATAACAAGTAGGAGACAAAAAGAAATATCCAAAGCGAAAAAAAGTCCAGATTGGAGCGCCCCCAGACGGCCAGGGGGGAAGTGGAGTCGCCGGGACTAAGCCATCACGACTGACCAGCGTTGCCAACATGACTGCGGGCGGCAGGGTAGCACATAACTGTTCAAGCTCAAGTTGCCTAGTTTCTCTGTTCTTAATCTAACCCTAAGCAATTATTTCATTTTGTGACACTCTGTGTCCAGGTAGTGGCCATTATAACAATATAATCTGGAATTTAGATAGGCTGGAAACAACCCAAAATCGTGAAATAAATGAGTGTTAAGCACCAAGCAAGTGTGGCAGGTGTGACAAAACGTCATTAAACCCGTCCAAAATAATGCCATGGATGATAACTCACTGGTAAGTCCGTAGCCGTCACCTCCACCCTCACCAGAACAGCTATGTTACCACACCAAGGCACCTGGGTTCACTCACTATGAATCATAGGTACGAGATTCACAACGGTTCCGATACCATCATGATTCATAACGGTTCCCATACCATCATGATTCATAACGGTTCCCATACCATCATGATTCATAACGGTTCCCATACCATCATGATTCATAACGGTTCCCATACCATCATGATTCATAACGGTTCCCATACCATCATGATTCATAAAGGTTCCGATACCATCATGATTCACAACGGTTCCGATACCATCATAATTCATAACAGTTCCGATACCATCATGATTCACAACGGTTCCGATACCATCATGATTCATAAAGGTTCCAATACCATCATGATTCATAACGGTTCCCATACCATCATGATTCATAACGGTTCCGATACCATCATGATTCACAACGGTTCCGATACCATCATGATTCATAACGGTTCCCATACCATCATGATTCATAACAGTTCCGATACCATCATGATTCACAACGGTTCCCATACCATCATGATTCATAACGGTTCCCATACCATCATGATTCATAACGGTTCCCATACCATCATGATTCATAACGGTTCCGATACCATCATGATTCACAACGGTTCCGATACCATCATGATTCATAACGGTTCCCATACCATCATGATTCATAACAGTTCCGATACCATCATGATTCACAACGGTTCCGATACCATCATGATTCATAACGGTTCCCATACCATCATGATTCATAACGGTTCCCATACCATCATGATTCATAACGGTTCCGATACCATCATGATTCATAACGGTTCCCATACCATCATGATTCATAACGGTTCCCATACCATCATGATTCATAACGGTTCCGATACCATCATGATTCATAACAGTTCCCATACCATCATGATTCACAACGGTTCCGATACCATCATGATTCATAACGGTTCCGATAACATCATGATTCATAACGGTTCCGATAACATCATGATTCATAACGGTTCCGATACCATCATGATTCATAGAGGTTCCCATACCATCATGATTCATAACGGTTCCGATACCATCATGATTCATAGAGGTTCCCATACCATCATGATTCATAACGGTTCCCATACCATCATGATTCATAACGGTTCCGATAACATCATGATTCATAACGGTTCCGATACCATCATGATTCATAACGGTTCCGATACCATCATGATTCATAACGGTTCCGATACCATCATGATTCATAACGGTTCCCATACTATCATGATTCATAACGGTTCCGATAACATTATGATTCATAACGGTTCCCATACCATCATGATTCATAACGGTTCCCATACCATCATGATTCATAACGGTTCCGATACCATCATGATTCATAACGGTTCCCATACCATCATGATTCATAACGGTTCCGATACCATCATGATTCATAACGGTTCCGATAACATTATGATTCATAACGGTTCCGATACCATCATGATTCATAACGGTTCCCATACCATCATGATTCATAACGGTTCCCATACCATCATGATTCATAACGGTTCCCATACCATCATGATTCATAACGGTTCCCATACCATCATGATTCATAACGGTTCCCATACCATCATGATTCATAACGGTTCCCATACCATCATGATTCATAACGGTTCCCATACCATCATGATTCATAACGGTTCCCATACCATCATGATTCATAACGGTTCCGATACCATCATGATTCATAACGGTTCCCATACCATCATGATTCATAACGGTTCCCATACCATCATGATTCATAACGGTTCCCATACCATCATGATTCATAACGGTTCCGATACCATCATGATTCATAACGGTTCCCATACCATCATGATTCATAACGGTTCCGATACCATCATGATTCATAACGGTTCCCATACCATCATGATTCATAACGGTTCCGATAACATTATGATTCATAACGGTTCCGATACTATCATGATTCATAACGGTTCCCATACCATCATGATTCATAACGGTTCCGATACCATCATGATTCATAACGGTTCCCATACCATCATGATTCATAACGGTTCCGATACCATCATGATTCATAACGGTTCCCATACCATCATGATTCATAACGGTTCCCATACCATCATGATTCATAACGGTTCCCATACCATCATGATTCATAACGGTTCCGATACCATCATGATTCATAGCGGTTCCCATACCATCATGATTCATAACGGTTCCGATACCATACCATACATTACTGGTTGTCTGGTACAACATACAGGTGGCTCCGTCACTGTAGACGTCAGTCACCATACATTACTGGTTGTCTGGTACAACATACAGGTGGCCTCGTCACTGTAGACGTCAGTCACCATACATTACTGGTTGTCTGGTACAACATACAGGTGGCTCCCTCACTGTAGACGTCAGTCACCATACATTACTGGTTGTCTGGTACAACATACAGGTGGCTCCGTCACTGTAGACGTCAGTCATCATACATTACCAGTTGTCTGGTACAACATACAGGTGGCTCCGTCACTGTAGACACTGTAGATTCGTTAGGTTTAACCATAAACCTTAACTAAAGCAATATGGCAACATGAACAAATTTTACGACTGAAATATCAGAGACGATCGAAATTAAGAGTGAATGAGAGCGATATAAACACACAGTTTAAAAGGACAAAGTATGAATGGCAGCCAGGGAATAAGAGGCCGCTCAGCTAAATTTAGAAGTTCGCGTTCAGTGGCAGAGTTAAATTAATTGTACAGACTTACTTTGCTCTGGTGGAATTTAAAGGTCATGTGTACCTCTACAGTCAGAATTTAAAGGTTCATATTAAAGTGCAGAATTCCAAGAATATCGTTAAAATAATTCACTTTAAATTCTTTAGTTATGTGAAGCATTTCATACAACAGCTGCAATATGACGATGTGTAAAAGTTCACTGTTGCATGGTAGTATTAAAGTGTTTAATTGACGAGGTTGATTAACCTAACCTAACCTAACCTAACCCAACCTAACCTAATGACGTATGTAAAAGGACTTTGTTGACATAATGCAGCTGGAAGATTTACGTTCAAATGATCATGTTTAAATGTTCGTTAATGAATGAGGGAGTTAAATGGATGAATTTTAAGTTCGCGTTTCATGGAGTCATTTTGACACAATTTGTTAAAATGTCAGAGTTTAAATGATCATATGTACCAGGTTGGCCAGATGGCGGGAGTGTGTAGACAGCCATAATCATCCGATGATTGCATTTAGAAACTGACAGATGTAATATAGCAAGAAATATGAACAAAACAGTGAGTTGGTGACATGTTTCATATATTTTTAATACAGCTCTGAAGATAGCTTGTAGATCCTTAAGAGGAATGATATATTTGTATTACAGCTCTGAAGTTAGTTTGTAGATCCTTAAGAGGAATGAATGGTGGATAAATGGTGAGAAAATGTGCAGAAACAGAGCTAAGTATTTCAGTCCAAACTAGAATTCTTTTGTTCACTTCTTCGACATTGATCTCAGGACATTTCAATGCCTGAGATTTACATGATACAGAAAATCTTCAAACAAGGACGATAGACAGATAGATAGATGGTTGAATAAACTGATAACTGATAAATAACTGATAAATAACTGATAGATGTAGGTGCAATCAGAGTCGCCTATGATTTCGTACACAGCGAATGAGATGATAAATAGGCGAGGCTATGACCATCGTCTATGATTATTGTAAATGACTAATAATGATTAATCTTTATTGTTTTTGTGCGACTGCTGTTAGCCTTTGAAGGTTAATGTTCCCTCAAAGTTGCCCGGACCCTACCACTAGGAGGTCAGCAGTTCGACTTAGGGTCCATTTGTGCCATGTTTATGGCACCCAACAGAATGGATGTATTTTTCTTATTCTTTTTTTCCTTCCCAGTAGATGGGACTGATAAATGGTAGGAACGTTTCCTAAGGATTTAATCCTTTATGATAAGCGCTTCATCCGTACAATAGTTTGTCAATAATTTGCAACTGAATGAGAACTTTTGCCATAGGAAGTGTCTTCTGAGGACCGGGTATAACAGGGTCGACTGTTGGAGGAGGAGCAGCTTCTCCAATCTCAGGGACGGGAACTTAAGGTTCAAGGAATTTCAGGGATGAATGTTGGTGGTGTGGACTTTAATCTTCAACACGGCAGCTTCAGCTTTAGGGTCGGCTGCTGCTGCAGGTGCTGCTGATCCTCCAGTCGCAGTGACGGACACATCAGGGTCTTCATCGACGACCAGTACGAGTACGTCGGGATCCACCAAGCCTGATTCATCCCCATACAAGTAGGGGATCAAGGTCACCAATTCAGTGGTAGGCATCACTTTGCCCCGTTGTTTGGTGGGAGCCAAAGAAACATTGATGGGGATGGCGGCTGCTCCTGTGTCAACTACACCAGTTTCCTCGCTGGGTCCGCCTTTGCACAGGTCATCATCATCTTGATGCCGAGTCTGGATCTTCACCACTACTCTCTCGTGCACGGGTTCGATATCCAGACGTGATCTCTTCCTGGAAGGCCTTTGGCATTCTGGAAGGCACCGCTTTCCTCCCTGGGCCAGGCCCTCACTGCCGGACAACCAGGCAATTCTGGTGTAGGCGTACTCCTGGTGGCGGCCGTTGCGTCCTCCAAGTCTGCGATCTGCCTTGATGCCCCACCGTCCCAGTGTTCTGCCGACGTTCAGGACGGCAGCTTTCTCGTACCCGAACCCTTCGCAGAATTCACAGTATCGCAAATATAGCTCAGTTCGGCTTATACAATCTTTAACAGCCCCGGTTTGCTGGATGTGAGCCTCGAAAAATTCAAGGAAGGATTCCTTGCCAGGGTACCGATGGGCAGCGCGGACGTGAGTCATTTCTGCGATCTGGTGAGATGAGTGATTTACTTGACGAAGTAAACTTTCATAGACCAGCACTTCCAAAAATATAGTGAAGCCACACAAAAATATAGTCAACTAGCGTTTCCTCATTGATTTAATATTCTAGATGATAGATTAAGAGAGTGAAGTTGAAGCACTAGTGTAGTGAAGATCAAACATCAATATAGTGAAGATGGCAGGATACGATAGAGGGTGTACACTGGGCAGAATTACCTCTTGTGGAGAGTGTCATGTAGCTTGTAGTGGAAAGATAATGACATCAATGATGGTGTGTGTGTATATGTGTGTGTGTGTGTGTGTGTGTGTGTGTGTGTGTAGTGGTACAAAGACTATATAAGAAAGACAGGAAAGCAGGAGTAATCTCGCGTGAGCAATGACTGCTTTAATTGTGCGCGTTGTCAACAGCTGGTGGTACTAATTACCCTTGCGCTGTCTGGCTGTCTGTTGACGAAAACTTTACAGTGAGTTTTCAGTTTAAAAAAAGAAAATAATATGAAACTTTTTTTTTCATGTTTTTCCCAAGGATGAAGCATTGTATGGACGACTTGAGACAACTATGAGCAATAACATATATAGGTAACATTAAACACAATGTTAGGGACCAGATCAACTGGACAGTTTCATCAACAATCATGCCATATCAACCAGGA
This sequence comes from Panulirus ornatus, assembly GCF_036320965.1. NCBI lineage: Eukaryota > Metazoa > Arthropoda > Malacostraca > Decapoda > Palinuridae > Panulirus > Panulirus ornatus. The sequence continues at coordinate 3,302,071 of NC_092293.1, forward strand.
CATATTTCATTCTTTAACATTAAAGCAACATATTTACATACATATCCTGTAATTGGTCCACGTAAGCCTAATGATCCTGATGAAGTGATTATGCAGATAAGAGATGATGGGAAATACTCTAACAATAATGAGCTTGAAAACAAAGTTAATTAGCATAAGTGACTCGTCAATAAGTAAGCTCAAGAATATTTTTTACTTTAATTACAAAACTGTAGGTATTGGAGAAATATGGTATGTACTTCCTGATATCTAAAACCTTCGCCTTTATCTTTGTTGAGTTTGTAGAAAAATGTGGTTGTTTGTTATCTATTTGCCCTGGATTTATCCCATCCTTGTTTTGCTGCAACATAATTTGATGTCTTACTTTATATTTCCATAGATTATTATATTTTTGAATGTTAGTGCTTGTTCTATTGGTGTCATAAACTACATAATCTTATATAAGTATACACTTTATTCATAATTTCCATATATTATTTTCTTTGCCTTTTATCTAATAATGTAAGATGTAAAATCTATGATTTTAATCTCCTATTATACGTTAATCTGTTGTTGGATGGACAGCCAAGTCTATATGTCATTTTCTTGTATGAGAACTTCAATATTTTCTAGTTCTCTTTCTCTTTTCTTTACTTATATTATCTTAGCCTTGCATTTTCTTCTTTGTATTTTATTGTTTTTGTGTGATATTTTCATATCACATATTACATGGGCAACATCTTTGGTTGGTTTCATCTTTGTGTTACGGGAATTTTGTTGTGTGTATATATTGTTATCCTCGTCTGGTATTTAGTTTTGTTTATTCCTTATTTTCACACTAAGTTAAGAGAAATTTCTCCCATTTACCCATTACTCACCAGTACCATCAGTTCTGTATACTAATATTAAACACAGACCACCACTACGCCATACCGTGTTGTGATGAGACCTGAGGTCAGGTTAGCCTAGCCCTAATTATTGGCATAATGATTCATCTCTGATGATGATGATGATGCGCCCCTCACTCACACTGTCCGAAAACACACTTCACTCCAAGGACTGACACAGCCACACACACACACACACACACACACCAGCTTCTGAGTAATTTAAACATGGAGAAGAGAAGGCAATATGAACCTGAACATTGTGATAAAGATACTGGCTTCTGGGATCACGTTGTCTTGTGTGACGAAAACACGTTTACTTCTGACTGACGCTTCCAGAAATACTGGAGTGTGTCGGTTAACATACTCTCTCTCTCTCTCTCTCTCTCTCTCTCTCTCTCTCTCTTTCTCTCTCTCTCTCTCTCTCTCTCTCTCTCTCTCTCTCTCTCTCTCTCTCTCTGTATTAGACATTCCCACCGCACTGGTGCAGGTTTAGGTTATCAACTAAGAATATGATCAATTCTTTATCAATAACAGATTATTGCCCTGGCAGGTCAGGAGGCCAGGGTCGAGTGTGTCATAACATGGTAGAGGTTCAGAATAATCTTTTAGTAACTGTACATACCTTGTGGTATCCATTAGTATTTTGTCTACACAGATATCATGATAAACTTTAAATTCAGATAGATAATATAAAACATGTACATATACACTTGTAGACATATCTATATGCATGTAAATGAGGCAGATGAATGTGTTATGTACTTAATAATGCTACTGAAAGCTTAAAGATTCCGGTAAAAAACATAACGACTGTTGTGATAAATTTCTTTTTTTTTTTTTTTGTAATAAATGTGTATTGTGCTGCATTTTGTGGCCGTCACAGGGCCAAGATCGTTCAGCCAAAATCCGTTAAGGTCTGGAAGAAGTGATGAAAGGCGTTGAGAATATATATTTATTAATGGTTACAAAACACAGACTATGTTCTCCTCTTGGTGTCTAAAAGATGACCCAACACAAGACGACTACTTTAAGATCAAAGTTTCTAGACATTTAACAAATTATTTCCTATTACGTCCCTTTTCTCTCAGCATCATTTTTCTGGTTTACTTCGAAGAACTGCCATGTACTACCTAATATGATCATTCAGTATATACTTCCTGCCGCTTCCAATACTTTCTATCAGTCAAGGTACTCACACTACGTACGTACGTACACTGTTCTATTATCCTTTGTACATCTTCACAACTGGCGTTTTGGACCTTATCTGAATGAGTCACATCAAATGGTTATCAAGGACACAGAATACATAACACCTGTCCACTGTTCTTGTCTTTCATACTCTATCATTCTTACTTGCTTGCCATTATTACACGTAAGTTCACTTGGGAACTTATCGTGTTTCATTTTCTTCGTGGACTCATAGTGATATATATATATATTTCTTTCTTTCATACTATTCGCCATTTCCTGCATCAGCGAGGTAGCGTTAAGAACAGAGGACTGGGCCTTTGAGGGAAATCCTCACCTGGTCCCCTTCTCTGTTCCTTCTTTTGGAAAATTAAAAAAAAAACGAGAGGGGAGGATTTCCAGCCCCCCACTCCCTCCCCTTTTAGTCGCCTTCTACGACACGCAGGGAATACGTGGGAATATATATATATATATATATATATATATATATATATATATATATATATATATATATATATATATATATATATATATACATATATATATGCGAACTAAGAGGATATGAACGCGCACTTTCATAGAACATATAAACCTCGAACAGCCAAAATTAAACTCGGGACCCCTGTGCAACAGGCGGGAGCGTTACCGCTAGGCTATGATGGCCCCTGATAGGGAAATAACTATTCGAATACTATGTACTCGGATAAACTTTAAGGCTGGCCGGGGTGTACTGGTGATGCCTTTGACCTAAAATGTAAGTTCAAGCCCCTAGGCCGACCTTGGACATAGCTTAAATCCTTTTGTGTTCACTATAATCATCTTTATCACATCTCCTCTCCTTAATCCCTTTATCTTCACTATGCAAGGCTTATTATAATCTTCACTACAACCTCATGTTCATATGACCTTATCTTGACTAAGCTGGTTTCAAGGAAGGCTTTAGATTTTACCCGCTCACACAAACAACGTACTTACACGGGGCCCCACGAGTGTAAAACCCCCTCCTAATACAGTGCAAATACATGATTACACACACCTACACACCACCACCACCACTAACAATACACAGAGAAATAGCCTTTTCGGTTGGCTTTGGATCCGCCCTTGAACGTAGTTTGAAGGATTTGGGGGATCAGGTCAATAAGGTTAAGTTCACTACAACCTCATACTTACTAAGGTGTATCTTCACTACTAGCTTATTTTCACTTAATTATATCTTCGCTATACCCTCTTCTGCACTACACCGTTATTTCTACCATAACATCATCATTGCACTCCCTGATGTTCACTAGAAGAAGTTCTTATCTTCACTACATAATCATTTTGAATAAACTTTTCTCTTTAATAACCCTTATCTCTACTACATTCGTATCTTCACTACATTCTTTTCTTCACCACAACCTATCTTGACAATATCCTTATCATCACTATACTCTTCACTACACTCTCATCTTAACATCATCCTTCTGTTTACCGAACTTAGTTCAAAGTCTGACTTGAACGTAGCTTTGGAAAGTTTGTGTTCCTCATTGTGTTACCTCCTTATTATCATTGTAAAGGCAATTGTCACCACTCCCTAACTAAACCCTCATCGTCACTACACTCTCATCATTATCATTACTTCTTGATGTTCAATACAAAATTTTAACATATACATTTATCTTCACCACAGAATAATTTTCATTGCACCTTAATCTTCATTACTCCTTGTTTCAGTTACATCCGTATCTTCCATTCATTAGTTACATCTTTACAATATCTTAATGTCTTCTCTGTTCCGTCTTTTGGAAAATTGAAAATGAGAGTAAAGGATTTCCGGCCTTCTGCTCCCTCCCCTTTTAGTCGCCTTGTACGCCACGCAGGGAATACGTGGCAAGTATACTTTCTTCCCTATCCCCAGGGATAACAGCATCTGGTGTTCCCAGACGGTCACCCATCCAAGTACTAACCAGACCCAACGTTGCTTAACTTCCCTGATCGGACGATATATATATATATATATATATATATATATATATATATATATATATATACAAGACTGAAAATAATGAATTTCCCAAATAACAAAAATGGAAGCGCCGGGGTTTGAACCCGGGACCTCTCGCATGCCAAGCGAGTGCTCTACCACTGAGCTACGCCCCCAAGAACATTTTTTTGGACTTAGTATTATATGAAGCACTGAGATTACCACGGCAAAATACTGTTTGACCGACCGTTGCCGACTAGCCGGCAAAATAACCACAGGGTAAATCTCCATGTTGCTGTCGTGTTTCCCTCTCAATTTTCCACGAAGAAATGAGTTTTAATTTTTTATTGTCGTTGCAATAGACTGGAACTAAGCAATAGAATGGAACCAAGCTGACCTGGTATGAGGATGAGGTCAGAGCCCTCATCATCATCCCTGCTAACTACCGGAAGCAGATTAAGTCGTTCCACAACCGATGTCCGGCCCATGTTAACTCTGATGTGCCCAGCAGTTGGAGGAGGATCGCCAGAAGCTTCTGGAAGATTTCAAGGACGTCTTGGTGGACCTGACCCTTTCAGATAAGGTCGAAAACCCCAATTTATTGTGAAGATCTTCACTATAACGTTGGACGAACATACTGAATGTTGCACACATGTGATGCGGACAAAATGAAAAAAGAAAAAGACCAAAATCATGTCTGGTGCGGGTCTCGAACCCACGACCTTGAGTGTGTAAGACTCACGCTCTGCCACTGAGCTAACCAGACAATAGAAAATACGTCTGTTTCTTCAATTTGAATTAATGAAAATCTTTGCGAGGCAGCGTTTAGAAAAGAGAGATGTCTTTGACGAAATTGTTTGGCTCCTGCTTCTGTCCCTCATTATCAAAAGTAAACATACTGAAGGATATATATAAATATCCAGTTGATATATATATCCAGTTGATATATATATCAACTGGATATATATATCCAGTTGATATATATATCAAGTTGATATACAACGAAGAAACGTAGCTCGGACGCCATATGGTTAACAAGTGATTGTCCAAGACAGACAACAAGCGTATCATAAACTTATTATGTGGACAAGAAGGTGAATTGTTTACAAATTTTATCAGCATTAAAGTTATCCAAGTTGTATAGACCATCACTAATATTAAGATTATAATTCTTTGTGTATTCAGAAATAGGAGATTCAATTATATTTTTCGTGGTACTTGAGTTAGAGTTAATAACTGAGATGGCATTATTAACTCTAATTCCAGTACCACGAGAAATACCATTGAATCTTCTATTATTAAATACACAAAGAATTATAAACCTTAAGGAAGCAACATGGCGGTCAAAAATAAGCTTTAGGAATGAAGTTTATGAATGGAATATCAGTGAGACGATCCAAATGACGAATGAATGAGAGCGTAGTCAACATACAATATAAAAGGACATATTATGAATGGCAGCCAGGCAAGTAACGGCCCAACTGAATGGAAGGATTTAAAAGTTCGCGTTATATGACGAATTTTGATAGATTATCCAAATTTCCATTCCAGTTATGAAACTTAATGGTTGTGTTCAGTTCTAGAGACAAAGTTTAAAGGTTTGTGTTTCAAAGATGAACCACAAAGGATATCGTTAAATTAACTGACATTAAAATTTGTCAATTAAGTAAATCATTTTGTACAATAGCTGTAATTTGACAGAGTTAAAAGTTCGCATTTTCATTACAATTCTAATTTAAAAGTTTGAGTTTCAATGATGGTTTGCACAAGCTTAACGTACATTTAAGTTTTGTGTTTATATGACGTATCTTAAAGGACTCAAGTAAAATAACGCAGCTGGAAGGTTTACGTTCAAATGACGGTGTTTAAATGTTTATTGATGAATGGTAGATTTAAATGGATAGATTTTAAGTTCGCGTTTTCATGAGCGACTTTAAACCTTGTGGTTGAATGTCACAGTTTAAATGTTGGTATGTACAATGTTGACCAGATGGCGGTAGTGTGTAGACACAGCCATACCAGGTCGTATTTATCATCATTAAAGTCACCTTCCTTACTTACTTATGGCGGCGATGAAATTCACTGGTTCTTGATTGTGCACCAATTAACCTATCAGATAATGGTACAATGTTTGCCTGGTGTTGCATATATCACGTCTGTTGTTGAAACACAAGAATGCCAGGTGACTTTGGGAGTGGATGATAATGTAAAGATCAATATAAATGTGGGAAATCTTGAACCGCCATCACCAGACACAACACATGTTTGGATCTGGCGGGGGGAGGGACTTGCCTGTGACGTCACGATGCCCCGCCTCCAGCCTGGCGCCGCTCTGTGTGTGTGTGTGTGTGTGTGTGTGTGTGCATTATGGGAGAGAGTTATACACTCGTGTTGTCCCGTCTCTTAACCTTATAAGTATATACTATACATTTGCTCCTGGAATTGGTTCAGTTTAGTAAGTTAGAGAGAACTTCCAAATTTATTTTCTCCTGGCAAGATGGCCGGGTGGTTTAAGGCGCTGCTTTCAAATCATTGTCTGGTCTTCCGGGCGAGGGTTCGAGTCCCGCTCCTGATAAACATTTATCTTTCTTTTTTCCATTAATCTTGAGTAACCCAGAGACAGCAGGAACCAACAGTTGGTTGGGACACAAGATATACACTAATCCCTGGGATGCTTCCATCCAATGGAAAATGAAAAACATACAATTGGAAAAACTTATTTTTTCCTGAAAACATGTTGACTTATGTTCATTTAATGGTTACGAAAACTAAACAATATACACCAAGATGACTACAGGTTCAAAATACTGTTACAAGGACAGATCAAGACAAAATCATGGTTTGTGGAGTTTAATTCTTTTAACTCAGTGTAACACCGGTATGTGGTATATTTAGACCATATTGTCTTGTTATATTAGGAAGAGGAAACTGTATTGAATGTTTTACCGTTATTATCATTATAGTACAGTACTATTTATCATCAGCGGATGGAACCATGGAAGCGGAAGTGGATCATAGGGTGGGGGAGGGGGCGAAAATTTTGGGAGCCTTGAAAAATGTGTGGAAGTCGAGAACATTATCTCGGAAAGCAAAAATGGGTATGTTTGAGGGAATAGTGGTTCCAACAATGTTGTATGGTTGCGAGGCGTGGGCTATGGATAGAGATGTGCGCAGGAGGATGGATGTGCTGGAAATGAGATGTTTGAGGACAATGTGTGGTGTGAGGTGGTTTGATCGAGTAAGTAACGTAAGGGTAAGAGAGATGTGTGGAAATAAAAAGAGCGTGGTTGAGAGAGCAGAAGAGGGTGTTTTGAAATGGTTTGGGCACATGGAGAGAATGAGTGAGGAGAGATTGACCAAGAGGATATATGTGTCGGAGGTGGAGGGAACGAGGAGAAGAGGGAGACCAAATTGGAGGTGGAAAGATGGAGTGAAAAAGATTTTGTGTGATCGGGGCCTGAACATGCAGGAGGGTGAAAGGAGGGCAAGAAATAGAGTGAATTGGAGTCATGTGGTATACAGGGGTTGACGTGCTGTCAGTGGATTGAAGCAAGGCATGTGAAGCGTCTGGGGTAAACCATGGAAAGCTGTGTAGGTATGTATATTTGCGTGTGTGGACGTGTGTATGTACATGTGTATGGGGGGGGGTTGGGCCATTTCTTTCGTCTGTTTCCTTGCGCTACCTCGCAAACGCGGGAGACAGCGACAAAGTATAAAAAAAAAAAAAAAAAAAAAACTATTTATCATAATTACATCATTATTATTACTATTATTATTATTATTATCATTATAGTACAGTACTATTTATCATAATTACATCATTATTATTACTATTATTATCATTATTATCATTATAGTACAGTACTATTTATCATAATTACATCATTATTATTACTATTATTATTATCAACAATTTTATTATCATTATAGTACAGTACTATTTATCATAATTACATCATTATTATTACTATTATTATTATTATTATTATCATTATTATTATCATTATTGTTATCATCATTATAGTACAGTACTATTTATCATAATTACATCATTATTATTACTATTATTATTATTATTATTATTATTATCATTATTATTATCGTTATTGTTATTATCATTATAGTACAGTACTATTTATCATAATTACATCATTATTCTTACTATTATTATCATTATAGTACAGTACTATTTATCATAATTACATCATTATTATTACTATTATTATCATCACCATTATTATCATTATCATCATTATTGTTATTATCATTATAGTACAGTACTATTTATCATAATTACATCATTATTATTACTATTATTATCATCACCTATATTATCATTATCATCATAATTATTATCATCATCATTATTATTATCATTATTATTATTACCATTATTATCATTATTATTATTATTATTATTATTATTATTATTATTATTATTATTATTATTATTATTATTATTATCATTATTATTATTATTATTATTATTATTATTATTATTATTATTTTTATTATTATTATTATTGTTACTATTATTATTAATATTATCATTATCATTATTATCATTATTATCATTATTATCATCATCATCATTATTAGCATCATCTTTACTATTTTGTATCATTATCATTATCATCATCATTATCATTATTATTACCATTATCACTATTATTATCATTATCATTATCATCATTATTATCATTATTGTAATCATTATGATTATAATTATTATTATTATTATTATTATTATTATTATTATTATTATTATTATTATTATTATTATTATTATCATCATCATCATTATTAGCATCATCATTACTATTATGTATCATTATTATTATCATCATCATTATCATTATTATTATCATTATCACTATTATTATCATTATCATTATCATCATTATTATCATGTATCATTATTATCATCATTATAATTATCATTATCACAATTATGATAATTGTTACTATCATTAATATCAATATTATGGTCATTATGATTACTATAATCATTAAGTATAATATGATATCTGGTACTGAAGGATACGGTATGCTGGTTATCAAGTGGGAAGTTAGATATGGTATGGATTGTCATTTCACATGTAGGTTAGTAGGAAATATATTGTGTACCTAACGTGTGTTGTTGGGCATTATAATCGTCCGATAATGATAATGATTAAATCTTATTTCCTGCTCTTCTCAGTTTTAAAACCAGATATATGAAATATCTTTCGTTGACCATATTTTTATCTAGAGTTTAGTATGTACATGTGTGGTCTTAAGATTTAGGTGACTAAGTATTGGAATTCACTGGCAGGTGTGGTACACATTATCACCGAGCCTGAGTCTCAAAGATCAAGGTCATGGGTTCGAATCTCCAACATTCAGTATGTTCATCCAACGTTATAGTGAAGATCTTGACGATGAATTAGGATTTTGACATTATCTGAAAGCGTTTGGTCAAAGATCAGTGATTTTAGGAGTTTAGTGAGATAGTATTGAAGTGGAGAGTGTAGTGGCTGAGGCCAAGAACCAGTGGTGTCCAGAGAGTAGTGAAGATAATGACCATTGTCCTGCTCCATTAGGTCAGGTCAAATGGCACTTAACGAAGTAGCGAGTTAGAGTCAAGAACAGAGGAAGTATTTTGGGAGCAAGTGAGTGAGTGTGTCAGCAGTAATGATGTAAGAGACCAGGTATTAGTGATGGTGATTTAAATGCGAAGGTAAGTAATGTGGCAGTGGAAGGTATAACTGAGGTGCATGGAAATGGTGAACAACTTGTGTTGTGTGTGTGTAAAGGACTGGTGATTGGGAATACCTGGTTTGTAAAATGTGATATACATAAATATACGTATGTGAGTAGGAGAGATGGTCAGTGGGCATGACTGGATTACATGTTAATTGAAAGACGTGTAAAAGAAAGACTTTTGGATGTAAATGTGCTGATAGGGGCTGCTGGAGGCGACAGTGGAGACGACAGTGAAGATCTGAAGAGGTTTTCGGAAAAGAGGAAACAATGTCGGGGAGAAGAGGTGGCGAGAGGAAGTGAACTTGGAAAAGAGACTTGTGTGAAGAAATACCAAGAGAGATTGAGTGCCACATACACTCTTACTGTGTAAATATCCCTTTCTATGAGATGACGTAAAGATGTTGATGAACAGAGGAGTTGGGATATGACATGAAAAGGTTAAAAGAATAAATGAAGGAAAGATTGAGATATACAGATGACTGGCGGACCGCCATGATGGTTGTCAATCTAGCCAGCTGGGTTATTATTTATAAGTTGTGTTTAGTTGTAGGTCCAAGTTTGTTGTCAGGATATAATGTTGACTGCCAGTGAGTACCTGGCTGGCGCGGGTGCCACAAGGCTGGGTCAAGTGTAGTGTAAGTGTGGTCTAGGGATGGTGTGTGTACCACTTGTAGATGATGGGCCGCATCATGACCTGCCGGTTATAACATCTTGACCAACACCTGCTGCTGCTACACTTGCAACTCTCCTTTTCTAAGGCCGTTTTTATGCTTCATGTAACTTTGTCTTTTTTCAATTATTCTAAAGCTATAACTACAAAATTATTTCTACTATGTAGTTTCTGTGAAAATATACTCTGAAAGCACATCGCTGTCGTCTTCCAGGCATTGCCCATCTGATACAATAACTGGTGGCAGGTGACAGTTGATATAGAGTGGTTGAGGCCAACGTGACCACGGGGGGCTTGTGACTGGTTGAGGCCAGCGTGACCACGTGCGGCTTGTGACTGGTTGAGGCCAGCGTGACCACGTGGGGTTGTGACTGGTTGAGGCCAGAGTGACCAAGTTGGGTCGTGACTGGTTGAGGCCAGCGTGACCACGTGGGGCTTGTGACTGGTTGATGCCAGTGTGACCACGTGGGGTTGTGACTGGTTGAGGCCAGCGTGACCACGTAGGGTTGTGACTGGTTAAGGCCAGCGAGACCACGTGGGGTTGTGACTGGTTGTGGGCATGCGTGATCACGTGGGGCTTCTGACAGGTTGAGGCCAGCGTGACCACGTGGGGTTGTGACTGGTTGAGGCCAGCGTGACCACGTGGGGTTGTGACTGGTTGAGGCGAGCGTGACCACGTGGGGCTTGTGACTGGCTGAGGCCAGCGTGACCACGTGGGGTTGTGACTGGTTGTGGGCAGCATGACCACGTGGGGCTTGTGACTGGTTGAGGGCAGCGTGACACGTTGGGTTGTACCTCATTGAGGCCAGCGTGACCATTTGGGGTTGTGACTGGTTGAGGGCAGCGTGACCATGTGGGGTTGTGACTGGTTGAGGCCAGGGTGACCACGTGGGGTTTTGACTAGTTGAAGCCAGGGTGACCACATGGGGTTGTGACTGGTTGAGGCCAGCGAGACCACGTGGGGTTGTAACTGGTTGAAGCCAGCGTGACCAAGTAGGGTTGTGACTGGTTGAAGCCAGCGTGACCACGTGGGGTTGTGACTGGTTGAAGCCAGCGTGACCACGGGGGGCTTGCGACTGATTGAGGCCAGCGTGACCACGTGGGGGTTGTGACTGGTTGTGGGCAGCATGACCACGTGCGGCTTGCGACTGATTGAGGCCAGCGTGACCACATGGGGCTTGTGACTGGTTAAGGACAGCATTACCACGTGGGGCTGGGACTGGTTGAGGGCAGCGTGACCACGTGGGGCTTGTGACTGGTTGAAGCCAGCGTGACCACGTAGGGTTGTTACTGGTTGAGGCCAACGTGACCACGTGGGGCTTGTGACCGGTAGAGGCTAGCGTGACCACGTGGGGTTGTGACTGATTCAGGCCAGCGTGACCACTGGGGCTTGTGACTGGTTGAGGACAGCGTGACCACGTGGGGTTTTGACTAGTTGAAGCCAGGGTGACCACGTGGAGTTATGACTGGTTGAGGCTAGCGTGACCCCTAGGGTTGTGACTGGTTGAGGCCAGCGTGACCACGTGGGGTTGTGACTGGTTGAGGGTAGCGTGACCACTTGGGGTTGTGACTGATTGAGGCCAGCGTGACCACGTGGGGTTGTGACTGGTTGAGGGTAGCGTGACCACGTGGGGTTGTGACTGGTTGAGGCCAGCGTGACCACGTGGGGTTGTGACTGGTTGAGGCCAGCGTGACCACTTGGGGTTGTGACCGGTTGAGGCCAGCGTGACCACTTGGGGTTGTGACTGGTTGAGGGTAGCGTGACCACGTGGGGTTGTGACTGGTTGAGGGCAGGGTGACCACTTGGGGTTGTGACCGGTTGAGGCCAGCGTGACCACTTGGGGTTGTGACCGGTTGAGGCCAGCGTGACCACTTGGGGTTGTGACCGGTTGAGGCCAGCGTGACCACTTGGGGTTGTGACCGGTTGAGGCCAGCGTGACCACTTGGGGTTGTGACTGGTTGAGGCCAGCGTGACCACTTGGGGTTGTGACCGGTTGAGGCCAGCGTGACCACTTGGGGTTGTGACTGGTTGAGGCCAGCGTGACCACGGGGGTTGTGACTGGTTGAGGCCAGCGTGACCACTTGGGGTTGTGACTGGTTGAGGCCAGCGTGACCACGGGGGTTGTGACTGGTTGAGGCCAGCGTGACCACTTGGGGTTGTGACTGGTTGAGGACAGCGTGACCACGTGGAGTTGTGAGTGGTTGAGGCCAGCGTGACCACGGGGGTTGTGACTGGTTGAGGCCAGCGTGACCACGTGGGGTTGTGACTGGTTGAGGACAGCGTGACCACGTGGAGTTGTGAGTGGTTGAGGCCAGCGTGACCACGGGGGTTGTGACTGGTTGAGGCCAGCGTGACCACGGGGGTTGTGACTGGTTGAGGACAGCGTGACCACGTGGAGTTGTGAGTGGTTGAGGCCAGCGTGACCACGGGGGTTGTGACTGGTTGAGGCCAGCGTGACCACGTGGGGTTGTGACTGGTTGAGGACAGCGTGACCACGTGGAGTTGTGAGTGGTTGAGGCCAGCGTGACCACTGGGGTTGCGACTGGTTGAGGCCACCGTGACCACGTGGGGTTGTGACTGGTTGAGGCCAGCGTGACCACGTGGGGTTGTGACTGGGGTGTTGACGTGTTGTGGTCGGCGTCCACAAGGTCGTTATCTTAGTATTTCAGGAACGGAGGAAGATCCACAGTGGACGTTTTACAAACACAATGTTGAATCATCACAACTTTTACCGAATCTGATTGAAATCAATGAATGAAATATGTCAAATATCAAGAAAAATAAGACAAAAGAAAAGTGATGTTTATTAATTCTTTCATTCTTCTTACGATCATGTGAAATAATTGCCAGATACCCCGTGTAGTGCTAACCCAGCGACCATACTTGACGGTTTTATTGTGGTACGATCCATTTTGGGGATGCCAGAGCCCAGGAAACTTCTCATATTCATCAAGTTAGGTTATCATTTCTCTCTGTCCCCCCACTCCGTGATCAAGATAAAACACATCGGATAACCAGAACAACGCCAACACCCCTCCTGACTGACCACCAACGACCTACTGAAACCTTTTGACCACCAAAGTTGATGACCCAAATTTTATATGGCGCTAGATTCTCTCCCGAAAAGCGCTAGAAAAGCGTTAAACTTGCTAAAATGACAGCGACAAAATGCTCTTCGAATTATTTCTGCTCTTTGACGTGCCAAATGATTAATGACAGGAACAACTGACTGCTTTAACACTAAAAACTCACCATTATTCCAGATCTGCTAATTACCAATTCGCAGTCTCTTCGTCCTCGGTGACCTGGGGTTGTGGTGGTCTATGTGAGGGTCCAGGTTGTGGTTGTGATAACTCGTATCTTTTCAATAATCCAGTGTTTTTCAGTACTTCCTCAGGCAGTTCATAATCATAGCAACAGTTTCCATTTCATCTTAGTCCATACTTGATAGTTAGTATTGCATTTAAGCTTTTGATAATCAATATCGAAGCTTTCACTTCACGATGTTCATATAACTAAAGCTTTCCTCCAGTTGCATCCTTGTACGAGGCTGTTTCAGCCCAGAGTGCCAGGGTCACAGTGTTCTGCTTCCACAATACATGATGAAGCTTCCTCAACTGGAACTCAATGCGTGTAAGAATTTCTTCGTTATCAGTAAACATCTTTGCTAATTCCAGTATTCCAGGCTTTATGGGTTGCAGACATTCACTTGTACTCAGTGATGACACTGACTGTAACACTTGGACATTATCTGGCAAACGTTGACGAAGCTGTTTCACCAACTCCACTACAATCTGTATGTATCTTCCTCGGATATCCTTTTCATCAGGAAGCTTACATTGTGCCATCTCCTTTTCAAACTCGTTCCTCAAGGACGCACGTGGGTCTAAGTAGTTCTCTATTGAATCTCCTTCATTTAATTTCTGCCTGGGATGAGAACCTTAGAACTTATGGAACCAATAAGTTGAATAAGGTCACTTAGCAGTTTGCTTGGATCCAGTGCCTCAGATTTAAATTTCTCATTTACGCACTGGACTTCTCCAAGAATATACTTCAGGAATATCAGGAAGGCATAGTTTTTCTTGTCACAAAACATCTGATAGAGATTCTGATATGTGTAACACCTTTCATCATTTCTTGCTATTTCAATGTGAGTCATAAGTTCAACCCACTGCTGCAGTATTATGACAACTGCTGATTCAGTTGACAGCCATCGAGTCTGGCTTAGCTGTATAGATTTCATTGGAGGTTGACCATCACTGGCAGAGTAGGAGAATCAATTATAGGTTTCTCTGATGATAAAATCCAGGTTCCTAGGGAGATACTCTGCTGCAGCACGAGACAACTAGCTGTAGAGAATGACACACACACACTTGATCAAGATCACATGAGGAACTTCTAACTTGAGTGTATCATACACTCCACTGTTAACACCTGTCATCACAGAAGCATTGTCGGGGCTAATTGCAATAAGGTTTTGTAACTCCAACCCATTATTTTTGAAAGACTTCTTGATGGCATCATTTATCCCATTAGCATTACAGTCAGTCAGCTCAACAAGGTCCAGGAAAGTCATTACAATCTTATTCTTACTTTCAGAATAGAACTGGACAACAATACCCAATAATTTCGTTACAGTAATGTCATTACTCTCATCAGTTAAGAAGCTAAACTTCTGACTGCCCATATCACTTTTCAAGTTGCTGTTAAAATGCGGGGCAAACACATTGCTCACAACTGCACTACACTTCCACCTTTTTAACCTGAAATTCTTGCATTCTTTACTGTTTGCAAATCCTGCTTTGCAAAGCTTACTGAGATGATGAACAACACGTAATGTACAATGTTCAGCAGTGAACAGTGACACATTTCCTTCAGTCTCTCGTGCGTCATCACTCACTTTTTCAAACGGAATTGTGGTTTGTCTTTGAGTGAATGACTCTTCAGCTGTCTTGCGTTTAGCAGATTGGTTGATTTATACGAGCGGTGGGTGGTATGTTCATAGGCTGTTTCATGTTACATCATAGAAAACTGTTACCGCCCAACGTGGGGCTCGAACCCACGACCCCGAGATTAAGAGTCTCGTGCTCTACCGACTGAGCCAGCCGGGTTTATATACAACCTTGTACGTGTGTATGTGTGTGTCTAAGCGAGGTTAATAGCCACCATCATTAACCGCCTAACAACGCTGTATTATCAGCGATAACGTTCAATAACTGACCTGAGGTCACATGATAGATACATAAGGGGATCCGACCATGACCTTATCAACGTCCTGAGACCCCGGCTGATGTGTCAGGTTAGATAAGAGGCATAACATCCTCTCTATCTGATGTTGTGAGAGTAAGACACTAATGGTTAGGAGGCAGCAAGTGTGTCTGGAGACACTCTCCTCTCTGTCTGATGTTGTGAGAGTAAGACACTAATGGTTAGGAGGCAGCAAGTGTGTCTGGAGACACTCTCCTCTCTGTCTGATGTTGTGAGAGTAAGACACTAATGGTTAGGAGGCAGCAAGTGTGTCTGGAGACACTCTCCTCTTTGTCTGATGTTGTGAGAGTAAGACACTAATGGTTAGGAGGCAGCAAGTGTGTCTGGAGACACTCTCCTCTCTGTCTGATGTTGTGAGAGTAAGATACTAATGGCTGGGAGGCAGCAAGTGTGTCTGGAGACACTCTCCTCTCTGTCTGATGTTGTGAGAGTAAGACACTAATGGTTAGGAGGCAGCAAGTGTGTCTGGAGACACTCTCCTCTCTGTCTGATGTTGTGAGAGTAAGACACTAATGGTTAGGAGGCAGCAAGTGTGTCTGGAGACACTCTCCTCTTTGTCTGATGTTGTGAGAGTAAGACACTAATGGTTAGGAGGCAGCAAGTGTGTCTGGAGACACTCTCCTCTCTGTCTGATGTTGTGAGAGTAAGACACTAATGGTTAGGAGGCAGCAAGTGTGTCTGGAGAAGGGTAGTAGGTGGTGGGGCCAAGCCTGGTGTTTTGATCAAGTAACATATGCAAGATAATGGTTGGTTGGTTGACCGGTTAGTGGTGGTTTAGGCCCATCAACTGCCAAGGTCAATAGATACGTGAACTTCAAGTTACAACTATCATGTCAATAGTCTTTAACTCCTTCAGGTGTTAATGATAATTCTAATACCACATACACTATATATACCTGGCCCTAGACCCTTACATGGGTACATCATTGATTATATCTTATAACTGTTGACGTAGAAAAACACGAGTTACATTTGGTTTTGTCTATGATATGGATATTTTGGTTCATATAAACTAATCTGTAGAATTCATTCAATGGTTTTTATCAAAAGCATAAATATCATAAGAATCAATATAGTTTATCAGTTACTGATAAAAGTAATACAAAATGAATCTGAAAGAGTGATCATAACGACATTATAAATACAGTTCTGTAAGTCTTCATTTCAAGAAATTAGTAGCTGTATGATTTAAGACCAGTAGGTTTCCCTCGTACCATAATGATTTAAGACCAGTAGGTTTCCCTCGTACCATAATGATTTAAGACCAGTAGGTTTCCCTCGTGTCATAATGATTTAAGACCAGTAGGTTTCCCTCGTACCATAATGATTTAAGACCAGTAGGTTTCCCTCGTGTCATAATGATTTAACACCAGTAGGTTTCCCTCGTACCATAATGATTTAAGACCAGTAGGTTTCCCTCGTACCATAATGATTTAAGACCAGTAGGTTTCCCTCGTACCATAATGATTTAAGACCAGTAGGTTTCCCTCGTGTCATAATGATTTAAGACCAGTAGGTTTCCCTCGTACCATAATGATTTAAGACCAGTAGGTTTCCCTCGTACCATAATGATTTAAGACCAGTAGGTTTCCCTCGTACCATAATGATTTAAGACCAGTAGGTTTCCCTCGTACCATAATGATTTAAGACCAGTAGGTTTCCCTCGTTTTTATCGAGGATGTAAGGCATGTGTACGTGTAGGAAGAGAGGAAAGTGATTGGTTCTCAGTGAATGTAGGTTTGCGGCAGGGGTGTGTGATGTCTCCATGGTTGTTTAATTTGTTTATGGATGGGGTTGTAAGGGAGGTAAATGCAAGAGTCCTGGAAAGAGGGGCAAGTATGAAGTCTGTTGGGGATGAGAGAGCTTGGGAAGTGAGTCAGTTGTTGTTCGCTGATGATACAGCGCTGGTGGCTGATTCATGTGAGAAACTGCAGAAGCTGGTGACTGAGTTTGGTAAAGTGTGTGGAAGAAGAAAGTTGAGAGTAAATGTGAATAAGAGCAAGGTTATTAGGTACAGTAGGGGTGAGGGTCAAGTCAATTGGGAGGTGAGTTTGAATGGAGAAAAACTGGAGGAAGTGAAGTGTTTTAGATATCTGGGAGTGGATCTGTCAGCGGATGGAACCATGGAAGCGGAAGTGGATCATAGGGTGGGGGAGGGGGCGAAAATTTTGGGAGCCTTGAAAAATGTGTGGAAGTCGAGAACACTATCTCGGAAAGCAAAAATGGGTATGTTTGAGGGAATAGTGGTTCCAACAATGTTGTATGGTTGCGAGGCGTGGGCTATGGATAGAGATGTGCGCAGGAGGATGGATGTGCTGGAAATGAGATGTTTGAGGACAATGTGTGGTGTGAGGTGGTTTGATCGAGTAAGTAACGTAAGGGTAAGAGAGATGTGTGGAAATAAAAAGAGCGTGGTTGAGAGAGCAGAAGAGGGTGTTTTGAAATGGTTTGGGCACATGGAGAGAATGAGTGAGGAGAGATTGACCAAGAGGATATATGTGTCGGAGGTGGAGGGAACGAGGAGAAGAGGGAGACCAAATTGGAGGTGGAAAGATGGAGTGAAAAAGATTTTGTGTGATCGGGGCCTGAACATGCAGGAGGGTGAAAGGAGGGCAAGAAATAGAGTGAATTGGAGTCATGTGGTATACAGGGGTTGACGTGCTGTCAGTGGATTGAAGCAAGGCATGTGAAGCGTCTGGGGTAAACCATGGAAAGCTGTGTAGGTATGTATATTTGCGTGTGTGGACGTGTGTATGTACATGTGTATGGGGGGGGGGGGCTGGGCCATTTCTTTCGTCTGTTTCCTTGCGCTACCTCGCAAACGCGGGAGACAGCGACAAAGTATAAAAAAAAAAAAAAAAAAAAAAAAAAAGGTTTCCCTCGTACCATAATGATTTAAGACCAGTAGGTTTCCCTCGTACCATAATGATTTAAGACCAGTAGGTTTCCCTCGTACCATAATGATTTAAGACCAGTTGGTTTCCCTCGTACCATAATGATTTAAGACCAGTTGGTTTCCCTCGTACCATAATGATTTAAGACCAGTAGGTTTCCCTCGTACCATAATGATTTAAGACCAGTAGGTTAACCTCTTACCATAACACCTTTTACGAAGTAAATCTTGAAAGTGATTTAATATTTCTGAAGGATAATGGTTATACCTATGATGACACCAACTGTTTATGTACAACCCGTATCTATTCTTCTCTTGTCAGTATTCACAACCAAGTATAACGTCTGCAGTTATACTTTGGGTAGGTTTGTTTTTGACCTTCTTCAACGATGTATTCATCAACACATGTTCAGAAGTAGACGTGATTTACACAACCAATTCTTACGTGGCTGTACAAGTGCTGACAACGGTTTGACTTGTCACACATATCTGCACCCACCTACCCTGGCCTCCAGAAAAGTTGTGGTATACGCATATTAGCGGTATCGAAGGATCAGCCTATATATATCATTTCATTTTCAGTATAAATCCCATAATAAAATGCTAAATTATGTCATACATTCCATGGTGATCAATAATTGGTGTGATACAGTCCAGGTGAGAACTGGTCTGTTTACATGCAAGTCTTTATCGTCTTCTGTTGCTTAAAGATAGGAAGAAGTCCTGGAGCTACACACTGGGTTAATTATTTACACCTTCTATATATAAGAAAAAAGAAATGACATGTTAAGAAGTAAATGTTACATCAAAACAAATTCTTAGGTACGCTATGCTTGTCCTAACTGACTAACTTTCATACAATTCTGCACCCTGGGTCTTCAGAAACATCAGTGGATACGCTTATTATAGCTATGGAATGATTAGATGTTTAATATTGGATTATAGATATCTACTGAGAAAATACATATATTCCCTGGTGATCAATAATAGTTGTAACCGGCTGGCTGTCTCTGTGTATCATCATTACTCCATTCTCAATATGATACGTTAGATCAAGCACATACAAACTCCTCATCACCCACACATGGAAGACGTCACTGCCTATCCAGCCAAGCCGGGAGAGCTATAACCAGGACCCCACACCTGGGAAGGTGTCACCTGGTACACCGCTGGTCCGGCGGTGGCAAGATTTGGCTGGAGTCAAGAACCAATACCTAACTAAGGCTGTTTACCCAGGCCACCTCCCCTGCCTGCCTGCCCGACCACACCTGGGAAACATAAGCAACAGGTGAAGACACACACCCTGTACCACCTCACTGGCTACGGTGGCAGCCTTCCTCACTCAGGTAAGAGTCCTCGTGACCGGTGTTGGGAGGAGACCGTCTACTGTTGACCAGCCTTACGTATACAGGAGGTGTGGGGTGGGTGGGTGTCGGGTGGTCAACACACAATGTTCTCGGGATCGTCAGAAGGAGGAGGAGGGTTCCTGGTAGTTAGTGGAGAGTTCAACGTGCCGGAGCTCAGTGCTGTCTGTAGTTTGTCGTGTGTAAAGGCTGGATCATCTTCTGTCATGAGAAACAATGTTTGTAAGTTACTGTATACAATTGTTATCCGTTGCTGAATAATGATTATCTGTTGTGAGAGTCACCAAGTCTGCACTTGACATGTTCTCAGAAACTATTATTTTCTGTACAGTTATGTTATTGTTATGTTCACCAAGTCTTCTCTTAGCAGTAATAATATATCATAGTTAGATTAGCTAAGTCTTCGCCGAATTGTTTTTCTTGTTAGTCTTTCTAAAATTATGCCTATTACGGATAGTTTTGATTTTCCTTAACAAGCAATTTCTAGTTTAGAGATCTGTCACATCATTGTCTAGCTCAGGCCTTTCTTATACTATCTTTGTAACACGTAAGTATATATGTCTATTGTTAAATTTACTGGCTAGTAAAAGATAAAGGTCATTAAACCAGAATTCGACAAAACATACAGATCAAAAAATTTGCAACAAAATAACATGTTTGACTTAATGACCATCAGCAGGTAAGGTCATCAAGCCGCACCATACATACGTCAGACAGTAACATCAGTTGTATAACAGGATGTATATATGTTGTTGGATTTAAGGGTTATCACCTAAAGGTCATGAAGCCAGAATGTGAACCTTAAATATCTTCGTACAGAGTCCAGTAACAGCTTTGTATAGCATTATGTGCCAGAGAAGAGTGGTTAGGTTTAATAAGTGTCCTGAACTTCAACTGATTAATGATATGATAAGGAGAAATGGACATATAAACAATAAATATCAACTGGAAGGATGGAATCAGTGATGAAACATCTATAACTAGAAAGGTTAAAGATACAAAGATGGTGAAATACCTTTACCCAGGATCAGTAGCACCTGTGGTAATGGACACACCTTTGTAATGCTTGATCACTTACAACTGATCAACTTTAATATGAAAGTCTCAGGTGACGTCCAGAAGGAGAACGTTTTATATATATTTATAGAAGACAAATATGTGTGAGACGCTATGTTTAGGATATACGTATCTTCACCTGTTGCGTGTAACACCTGTGTGGATAAAGACAGCTTTGTAATGCATGATCCATTATACGAAATAAACATTGATAATGAAAAGTTATATAATGCGTCACTGGCCAGCATTCAGTTAGTAGCTTAGCTTTGTTGTGTTTAACGGCCAGCGACCTATACGTAAGGTCATTAGGTCTGCAACCCTGTTTGATTTATGACTGTATAAAGTCCCTGCATAATATTTATATCAGTACCAATAAGTCCTACCTAGTCCTATAGGGGATATGAAAAAAAAAATTGGAAGGAAAGTAGGTAAGTGGGTATTGTGTCAACGTGGCAGAAAACACCACCCAGTCAGCACAACATCCACTGGTGCAGCTGCCAGAACCACTGCGAAAAAGATAGGACAGATTAGAGATAGTCCTTCACCATAGCATGAAACACGTATATAAATTATGCCATAATAACACCGGCAACTCTTCAGCTGGACACCATAATGGAAACAACCCCAAGCCGACCACCCCCTTTCCGGGCCAGCAGCATAATGAGCAAATTGCTTCGTCCACAACACAACCAGTCCAGAGCAGAAGCAGCCACACCCTGAAGCCAGCTCCGGCACAGAGTCGAACCAACAAACCACCTTATATCATCTTGATTATTTCCGTTTCCTTGAGAAAGATAAACAGTTAGTTAATTATGTTGTTATCGTCACCAAGTAGATTGTAGATGGTGAAGTTGATGTTTTTGTTTTTGAAATAACTGATCAGCCTCTTCCTGTTTTGATGATATTAGGTACATTGCATGAGAAGGTGGTCTATTGTTAAATTGGTTCGACAGGTTTCACATCTTGCTGGGAAGTTTCTGTTCATATACGGTTGTAGGTGGGTGCTGTAGGTGCAGTTGAGACGTAGACGGGCCAGGACGAGTTCCTCTCTCCTATTCTTTCTGTACCAGGTCGTCCAGTCCGCTACTTGTGGTTTATATTTTCTTGCTATAATCAGGCTGGTCCACTGACTTTACCACAGAAGAAATATTGAATACTTTCCCAAGGAAAGGCAGGACCCCAGCTCCCGAGGGATCAGAACTTCCCACCTCCTCGGATTCTGAGGTCGACTTAGCCAACCGGTCTGCCTGTTCATTGTTGCCGTAAATGTCGCAATGACCCGCCAGCCTCCCAAATCAAGACGATATCTTTATTACATGAATTTAGTTTATTAATGATGTTGCCCTGAATTTCATTCGACTCGGTATAACCCGAGTTTATAGCTTTAAGAGCTGACAGTGAATCGGTAAAAATTACTGGTTTAATATGAATTGATTTAATTATATAATTTATGGCCTTGTCAATAGCAAATAATTCCGCGCAGAAAACAGTTGTATGGTTCGGTAGCCTGTACCCACACACTCTCCTGTCTTGGAACCATCTGTGGAGAAGTGGACATATGATAAATGATCCATGATGACATGACGGAGTCGCTGGTGTACCTCACTCTCCGGCGCCTTCCTTTTCGCCACAGGGAGCCAGTTGGTCTTAGTTTTTATTTTTGGCTGTTTCCAGGGAGGTAGTTTATTTCTGACCAGCGTGTCAACTTCTTTTACTTCCAGACCAGAATTCTCACTGAGGAAGTGTATTCTGAGGGCCAGGGGCCTGACGCCTCTCTCGACGAACTGTTCATATTGTTGTGCCAGGCGACAGGCAGTAGTATTTCTTCTCCTGGTCATCACAATACCACACTTTAACGTTAATTCGTCTCGACGCAGCCGAGCCGGAGAGGAGGTACATTTGCCTCAACTTCCAATCGTGGAACCCTGGTACATGACAGAGCTCCAAGACACATTGGCAGGCATTTATTCTGTAGCACATCCAATCTTCTCAGGGTACAGTCGCTCGCCGAAGCATACACCTGAGAGCCATAGTCCAGTTTACTTCTAATAATGGCCTCGTACAACATTGATAAAGATTTCCTGTCGGCTCCCCAAAATGAGCACGAGAGATACTTAGAAATATTTAACCGTTTATTAGTATTTGTAATCAAATAATCTATATGTTTTTTCCAATTCAATCTTCGGTTAAAATGTAACCCAAGGAATCTTACATTATTACAAAAGGGAATCGGGTTGTTGTCTAATTATAGCTGCAAATTCGGGAATCTATTTTTACGAGTAAAAACAACCGCGACACTTTTACCTGGTGAAAACTTAAGTCCCCACTGTAGCGCTCAACGTTGAACGGACTCAAGTGTAACTTGAACCCGTTCAGCCGAAAATTGTGCATTAGGCGAAGAATGCCATATTGCACAATGATCAACATAAAGTGAGTATTTAAGGTTTCGAGGGACGGAAGCTGGAGAACAGAATGTCTTTGATCATAATGTTAAATAATGTTGGGTTCAAAACGCTGCCTTGCGGCACCCCGTTTTCTTGGGCAAATATGTCCGAGATTACGTTTGATGTAGTAAGCTTGACAGCGAATGTTCTGTCGTGTAAGAAATTGTCTATAAAAACAAGTAAAGAACCTCTTAAACCAATAGCATAAAGTTTGTTTAAGATTCCATTTCGCTATGTCATGTCAAAAGCTTTATCCGAATCTAAAAAAGCTGCAGTTAAAAAATCTTCCTTTATAAAGGTATCTAAAATGTTATGTTCTAAATCTATTAAATGATCCATTGCGCTTCTGTGTTTACGGAATGCACAGTGTCGATCATTTAATAGATTTTGCGAGTCTGATAAGAAAAGAAGCCTTTTATTAATCATTCTTTCCATGACCTTGCAATGCAGCTCGTCAATGCAATAGGTCGAAACGAACTGATATTCGTAAGGCGTTCAGAAACTTTTGTGATGGGGATGATGTGCGCAAAGTGCCATGAGTTTGGAAACGTTCGAGACGTCCAAATCTCATTGTACAACGCTAACAGCTTCCTCAGGTTGGCCTGACTAAGATGCTGAATCATCTTGTAGATTATCCTGCTGGGTCCTGGGCTGGAACCTTTACAGGATTTCAGGACAAGAAGTAATTCTTTGAGAGTAAATGCATTATTGTATGGCATAATTTCATCTTCTGTGGCAAAGTCAATCACTGTTTGCTCGGCCTGACGTTTGCGCGGTAAAAATCGTCGATCGTAATTGGCCGAGCTACATATATCTGAGAACCTCCTGGCGATAGCATTGGCTATGTCAACTGGGTCGTCTATGGTGCCGTCTTGCATGTTAAGTTGAGAGATGGAAGGTTGTTTATATTTTCTGGTCATTTTCTTTATTGTGGACCAGACCTGACTGCTGGATGTGTCCTTATTAACAGTTGAAACATAGCCACGCCAGGAGTCTCTTTTGGCTTGTCTTATTGTTCTTCTTGCCTGAACCCTCGTTTGTTTATATGCGATGAAAATGTTATCTGAGGTTCTTTATCGAAAATCGTGTATCTCCTATTGCGCTCACACTTCGGCAATCTGGTGTCCACCAAGGAACTCTGTGCTTTGTGGATATTGTAAAGATCTTAGGAATAGAGGCCTCAGCAGCCCTGAGGATGGTATTGGTTACATTATTGACCTTTGTGTCAATGTCATCTCCGGATATATCTAGGACGGCTTGTCTTGAGAATGACCCCCAGTCTGCTTTCTTATAATTAAATCTGATCAGATACGATCTGGTACTATTGTCTCATGTATAAGAAAGACAGATTGGGAAGTGGTCACTTCCCAAGAAGTCGTCATAAGTACCCCAGGTGATGTCATTTAGTATATCTAGGGATGACAAAGATAGGTCGATGGCTGAGATGTCTCCTGTCCGATCATCTACATGAGTTCCACTACCATCTTTCAGAAAAGCGAGATTAGAATTGATAATATAATTTACCATTTGTTTCCCGCGAGAGTCTGCCCGTATACTTCCCCACTGTTGATGATGAACGTTGAAGTCTCCATGAATTAGTTTTGTATGGGGTAATTGACTAAAAAGCAAAGTGAACTCATCGTCATCAAATGCATTGGAACCGGGAGAGTAAATTGAACAAATGGCCAGGTTCGTGTTATTAGATTTTACTCTCCATACAATAGCTTCTAGAGTAGAATTTAAAGTCACTCCTGTACATAGATGGCTACCCCATGATCTTCTATACGGGTGATAGTTATCTAAAACAACACAATCTTCGACTGTGCTATTCAGATTAGTCTCTTGTAGACAAATAACGGATGGTCTATATAATGCAAGCAACAGTGACAGTTGTGCTTGCTTATTCCTAAGACCTCTACAATTCCTATGAATGATATTGAACACATTGGTCTAAGATTTCTTTTGCCGGCCAGATTTGTGAACCCTTTTTTTGGACTTGGGCGAGTCCCCAGGGGAACGGGATCGGCTCCTGATGGTGGGGACGGTATTGTTGTCCAGTGATTCCACCGAGGAAGACTTCATCATGGAGGAAGACCTCCTCGCTGGAGCCACAGGAACGACCACCTGCCACACAGTTTCTTCTGTAACTTCATCTTGTCCTCTCACGTTGTTGGGGCAAACAGAGCAGGTGGCTCTTGAGTACAAGTCTTTGTGGGTATTATCGTCAGAGTCAGTGTCAGTGTCGCTCTGATTCGTTATGGGTTCGTCTGGAGTGATGGGTCGTGGTTGGTTCAGCAGTTCCCGTGGCAATTGTGACCAATGACCAGCTTATATTTCAATGCCATAGCATAGGACTCATTGTGTTTGGGAGTCTGGTGAGTCTCCTTCCTCCTCTTCCTTGCTTCACCATATGAAATGTTCTGCTTTACCTTAACTGTCCAGACTTCCTTCTGAAACTTGTACCGAGGACATTCTCAGTACGAGCGTGGGTGGTTGCCTCCCCTCACAGTTAACGCACAGTACCACCTTGGCTGTACAATGGTCAGCAACATGGTCCACGCTGGCACACTTTCCACATTGAGATGAAAAAGTACAAGACTTTTCACCATGATCAAACCTTTGGCATTTACAACATGGCAAGATGTTCGTATTGTAAGGTCTCACAGCTACCTAACCTAACCTACGGCAATATCCTTTGGCAATTTGGATTTCCGAAAGTTAGAGTGATCAGGTGGGTTGTACGTGGCTCGCCGTCAATAAGTTTTGTGACAAATCTAGCAGCGATCACTTCCTCGTCTGCAAGTTCATTTACTATGTCGTCCTCACTCATGCCCATGACGTCAGGACAGAAGATTACTCCTCTGCATGAGTTCATGGTCACCGGAATGGAAGCCACAACATCGTAAACATGAATTCTTTCAGCTTTAGCAAGTCTGCCACTTGATTTCATGACTTAACTTTAAGAAGAAGGTCACTACTAGCCAGTTTCCTTACCATCTCAACAGCACCAGCCTGGCTGTCAATCACTTTCTTAATGAGGAAGGGTTGAGGGAAGCGTTGAACTGGTCGCATATATCATCACAAATTCAGCATTTTTGGACTTTATGTCCAGCGTGGGTCGGTCACCACCACTACCCCGTAGTGGTTGGCTTACTGGAGTCCATACCGGTGGGGCTAGACCCCAGATTCTGGGGTGGCATACCGCCCCACACAAAATGTACTTGTAACACCTTACATCTTCTCTAAGACAATATACGAGGCAGCTGATCAGACAGACAAGCGCCCCACAGTAGGGCCGGCTGGACGTACCAAGCTGGGTGGAGTTCTCCTGCTGTCATCACCTCTCACATGGTCGCACAATTGTGTCCAAACAACCTTCGTGAGATGTACCAGTGGTCCAGCAACACCAGAAATACCGGTCAACAACCACTTGTCTGTAAACACAAAAAGAGAAGAGTAAACACAGAAAATAAACACAAATGAAATTTAGGGAAGGAAATGGGGAAATGCTTCACTAAGCTAAAGAGCTAAGCTAAGCCTTAAAGAAAAACGGTAAATAAGGGAACCCCTCTTTTATCAGTTCTGCAGGGAATACTGTCACTTATGAATGATGATAGAAAACTCCCTTCCAAGGAAGGAAGGGGGGGGGGGGGGGGGGAAGAGCAAGAGATGTTAGAGGAAGTGAATTTTAGAAAGAGGAAAAGGGCCAGGGTTTAACCCAGCTTGCATCGGAATAATAGGATAACTAGGACAGAGATGATGTGTGGAGGGCGAGGGAATTTTTTTTATTTTATTTTAGGGTATAGGAGGAGATGGATCGTATCTCTGCCAGATAGAAACTGATTTTGCCCAGACGTTCCCTACACGGACTTAGCAGCAAGATCTATAGTAGTTTTTAGTTTTCAATATATGGGCACTGGATGTTGTTCAGGATGGATATTGAACATGTTATCTGGTTGATCTATTCCCAGGAGATTGTTGAAGTAATCAATGTATTTGAAATCACTCTACTTGTCCTTCAGAGAATTTCCTCCAATAGATGTTTAGTGGAGGCATTCGTGCTCTCCTATGAAGTTCAGTGTTCCTGATGAACTCGTGCCATTTGATGTTACAAACCCAACGTAGAGCTTTATTCTGAATTATATGGAGCGCACGGATGTTGGATTTGGCTCCGACTTCGAGAGCTGAAGGGGCATAAGTGATAAGTGGTCGTATTAATGCTTTGTAGAGGTGCAATTTGGTTTTGAATTGAGCCTCAATAAATCTATACAATTTCGCGAGCTCCGCTCTCGCAATAGCCGCTCTAGACTGAATATATCGGTTCATTCTCAGGTTTACATCATAATTTAGA
Source organism: Panulirus ornatus (assembly GCF_036320965.1). NCBI lineage: Eukaryota > Metazoa > Arthropoda > Malacostraca > Decapoda > Palinuridae > Panulirus > Panulirus ornatus. Next base: position 3,329,886 of record NC_092293.1, read on the forward strand.
CCCAGGACAGTGTTGGTATTTGAGATGGGGATGGGTAAATGACGGTGTATACAGGAGTGTAGGTAGACATTACTTATGTTGTATCTCTGACATACATTAAAGTAAGATATGTTGGATTTGGCAGGATTTGATTTAATACTCCATTTTAACTCCCAAAGCAAAACGTGGTCAATTTCCTGATGTGTTTTGCTGATTAAGTGTGTGAGGGTTACGGCTCTGATCAGTTGAGTAATATCATCTGCATATTGGAGAGTGATGGAGTCCAGGTGTATAGGACTGGAAAGATCATTTGAGTAGAGTGTGTAAAGAGTAGGGGCCAGCACGGAGCCTTGAGGTACACCGGCATTGAGGAAGAAGTAGTTTGAGTAAGTGTTTCTGTATTTGATTCGGGTTTTTCTGTTGCTATGATAGTTAGAAAGAAGTTTAATGGTGGGTCGTGGGAGTTGGAAGTGGGTGCTTAGTTTGCACCTCAATCCATCGTGCCAAACGGTGTCAAAGGCTTTTTCAACATCATTTGTGATGAGTGCGGTCATTTTGTGTGTCCGCGTGTTGTTTTTTATGTAGTTTGTGATTATGTTGACTTCATCTTGTATGATGTTGACGAAAGCCAAACTGTTTGTGTGAGAGTAGGTTGTTGTTTGTTAGGTACTGTCTCAGTCTGTTGTTTAAGATTCTTTCAAATGTCTTCCCAATGGACTCAAGTAGGCTGATGGGTCAGTAGATCACTGGATCTCTGTTGGATTTGTTGGGTTTTGGTATCATTGTGGTTGTTGCTGTTTTGAAGGCCGCGGGAAAATAGCCAGAGGCTAGTGCCGCGAAGAAGAGGAAGGTGATGGCTCTAATAGTGTTGTTAGGGAGATGTGTAAGTAGCTGGTAACCAATGCCTGAATTTCCTGGGGCTACTTTGAGCGATTTTAGAGGGAGGAATTTGACCTCGCTCGATCTTATGGGAGTTGTGAGAAGGTGGTCATGTGAAGCGATTGGTCGTACGCAAAAGGGTGGGGATGGTGGGGGGTGGGGGGTGGGGGTGGGGGGTTGAGGGTGAAAGATACCTTCCCAGTGTTTTTGAAAAATGTTCGCGATGTCTTGTGGGTTATGGTGTAGAGTGTTGTGGTCATTTAGCCGATTGAAGTCTGTTTTTGGTATTCCTTTGAGTTTCCGGGTTCTGCTCCAAAACTCTTGAGGAGATTTAATTCGGTGTTGATCTGTTGTGGTGATGAGAGATTTCCAGTGTCTATTGTGGTCTTCTAGAAGGCTGTTGAGTGTGTGGTTTTGTAGGGATGTGAGGTCCCACCGTACTAGGCCCAAACGATGTCTGTTATGCTCAAAGCGTCGACGGTAGCACGAGAGGAGTCTGGTTGTTTTGGGAGAAAGGAAGAAGGAGTATCTTGAGGTAAATGAAGATGTTGGGATAGAGGCGTCAGCTGCCTGTGTGATTGTTTCATTTATATGTTCTATTTCTGTGTCTATTAGTGTTATTGGGTGGTTTTCGTAGTTTGTGGTGTAAGTGCAGTTGGAGAGAGTGTCTTTGAAGCTCTCCCAGTTGTTCTCTTCTGTAGTGGTAGTGTGAGGGTGATGGGACGAGGATAGGGTTAGACGAGAGATGAAGAAAGATAGGGATGTGGTCGGAACCACACAGTGGTCCTGGAGACAAGAAATTATGAAGATTATTAATGGCTCTGTTTGAGAAGACAAGGTCAGGTCTGCCTTTTCCTCCTGGGCCAGTGAAGACAGTGTGGAAGTAAGGTCCTAGGAAGTTAAGACGTTTGTAAGAGTATAAAGCGAATAAGTCATCACCATGAGAATTGCTTCTGCTGTGGTGAAAGGTTCTGTGTTGGGCGTTGAGGTCAGCTAGAAGGTAGACTGGGATATGTGTGTAATTGAATACTGTGTAGAGATCATGGAGTGGAATGGTAGTGTTGGGCCGAGAGTATGTAGTGCAGAAGATAATGAAGCCGTGTATTGTGTTTACCTTAACTGCTAGAAAGTGTTCTTATTGCCATGAGATGGCGAGGTATTCGTGTTCGATGGTGTTGCGTATGAGAATGGCGACTCCCTCGTGTCTACTGTCTGGAGACTGTCGTGATGTATACCCGTAATGTCTAATTTTGTATCCGTTGGTGATACATGTGATGTTAAGTATCACAACATCGGGTTTTTTCTCTACGAGGAGAGTGGCAATCAGATGACGGCCATTGTGATAGCTGCGCACGTTAAACTGTTAGAATTTTAGCATTTTACGACCAATGGAAGTTTATTGTCCTTCTGTGTCTGTTGTTGATGAAGGCCGTTGACTAATCGTTTGAGTGTTTCACGTGTATCATGTTTCTAGTCTTGGGTCGGGATATATCTGGTGAGGGGTCAGGAGAGGGGAGAAGGAAGGGGAGAGGATCATTGTCGACAATTTGAAGGTTGAGGTTGACCGTAGGTGGGTTGTCTGGTGTGTCAGCAAGGTCAGGTGCGGGCTTGGAGCTGCAACCTCGAGGATCCTATAGTAAGTGATGATCTTTTTTTTTTCACTGTGGATATTTATTTTTATGATATTGTCTTCTACTTGTTATATTAGATAATCATCATGATATAGATGTTAAGCCCAAAGCAATAATACTGTGTACGCACAGCTAAAAAGCTGAAACGATATCAATTTGAATACTAACGTAATAATTTGTCGGCAACAATAGCATCAACCAATGACGTGTCCCTGTCACCTAGCCAGCCTGGGGGAAGTGGAGTCGGCCGGTTATGTTAGCAGTGTTGCCAACATGACTGCGGTATAGCTAAAGGTAATGATGGACTTTACGTTTGTCTTGCACAACAACACAGAACCAGGCGGGTAGCAGAGTAAGTGTTTACCTTTCAAAGGTTTCTGGGAATCGAGACTAAATACTGGAGAGTGAGTTTGTATCCCTCGTAGATAAGTATTAAAGGATCCGTGACGCTGTCTTCAGGTATTGTATATAAATAGAGACAGAGACTTATGGTGTATGATTAGAATAACCATACAGGACGAACAGGAACATTAGTTTATTGCAGTAACATGACAAATTAACCTTAATTACATTTAATGTGACCTTCATCCCCCAGCCACGGCCATCAACAACTTGGTGAATCCTTGTGGCAACACAATGGACGAAGTTTGTGCATAAAGAGAAGAATGACACAACAATACCAGGCATTAGAAGCCTCTCATATATAGGATAACCAGACTTACACTCTCTCGAAGGCCACACAATGAGGGGGTCATGTGATACAGGTTTAGAAAAGCAGGCTTTTTTATTGATACAGACCAGACCTTAGATTTTAGCCTGAAAACAGTGAACCTTTATTAGCATGAATTTTCATATGACAAGTAACAAACAGAGAAAGAAAGATCAATATCTGGCCATAGATGTGTCTCAAGATATCTTGCTATATATAAAGACTGTAAAGATCAATGTATGACCATAGATATGTCTCAAGATATCTTGCTATATATAAAGACTGTAAAGAGAATCAGAGATAAAACAGAAGTAATGAAAAGTAGATTACTTGTGTTGATGGTAAGGACAAATAGGGATTTCATGACAACATGATGAAGGTACTGTAACAACCAGTGTTTTCTAATATTTCTATGAACAAATAAAACTAATATGTCTTAGTTAATTGGGTTGGCTGTTGGGAATGATTCATAAATCTAGTAAAATTATGTCAGAGTTAACCAAACCTCTGCTGGACCATTGTGGTACGTAGGAAGCAATTTCTTTCCTTCACGCCAGGTACTCAGTATAATTCATTATTAGTTTTAATGTTTGCACAAATATTTACAATCAATTCTGATTATTTCATTTTGCGTACGTCATGAAAAATTCATGTTTCCACCACATGGCCGATTGTTCAGATATGACTGTTGCTCTGCTGTTATAAGAACTGCCTCACATATGTGAGAGTGGATGATTCCTGGACGTCACAGAGAATTTGAGGATAATACACACGACTATTCTTCCAATCTTTTATTTGTTTATCTTCTTTCCTTCTCTTTCCCTTTCCACCTTCCTTTGTGTCTTTTCTGACCCCTGATACATCTTCATTAATCACAGTCTCTCTCTCTCTCTCTCTCTCTCTCTCTCTCTCTCTCTCTCTCTCTCTCTCTCTCTCTCTCTCTCTCTCTCTCTCTCTCTCTCTCCACTTCTCACATAACATGACAAGACGTAACTCACGCATTAGTTCTTCATAACTCTGGATTTTCCAGCAGTGATCGCTAGCTACGCGTTATCTCTGCTGCATTCTGGTCAAATCTTGCCAACACTCGTCAGCCTCAAGACAAAACACAATTAAACCTTTATTAATCATCGTTAAAGGAAGTGAAAACTCGACCTACACCTAGGAAAATCACTGACTAATATTCATTTTATCCAGCCTCAGTTGCCATACTCATGTGTCTCCAGCTCCTGCCTCAGTTGCCATATCCAGATGTGTCGGCTGCTGCATCAGTTGCCATATCCAGGTGTGTCAGCTGCTGCCTCAGTTGGCAGGTGTTCTCAGCAGATGAGGTCACGCCGGAGAGAGACTGAGCCAAGACAATTTAGGAATGTTGTGTTTACTACAAAGCAACATGAAGCACTTCTGTAGAACTCAAGCTACCAAGGTTAGTCATCATTCATATTTTCCTTATTGCATCAACATAATTATACATTTTGGCTAAGACCTTTTATGGATATTTTATCATATTTTCACACCACATGTCTAAGTGCTACGTAATAGGTGACTGTTATTAATTATACAATTAAATAATAACTGTTTATGACATAATATCAATATAAGGTACTTACTTAACATACAGAACTAACATACACTTTATATTTTTGGATAAGTGTGTTATTGTCATTTCCAATTTGATGTGCAATCATTTCGTCCAGTATATACAACCTGGGATTATGTTCTCCAGCAGTCATACACGGACGGTGGTGTGATGTGTGGCTTCACGTGTCTGGCTGCTGCACACACAACATGGCCAATCCTTCTGCATGTCTTCTGCTGGTATTTGTATATCTATAAAGACAGTCTTAATGGTGCTGGACTTAGGCGTAATAATCATAGCTAGGCTCCCGTTACTATATGTATTCCTTTTATAATAAACAAAATAAGAAATATAGGAGAATGTTTGTGACCGGTGTTGGGAGGAGACCATATACTGTTCACCAGCCTTACGTATACAAGAGGTGTGGGGGCGGGTCGTCAACACAGCTCAGTAAGACACCAACAGTGGCAGTTAATTGTCAGAAGCGTTTTAAGTGAGCAGTTGCAAGGTGTGGTAATGGTGGTCAGGAAGGCTGTTCCTTGTAGCTCGCTAGTTAGCCCAGAGTTGAACGAGGAGGAGCTCAGTAGTGTACCTTTGTCGTGTGTAATGACTGGATCATCTCTGCCACGTGAAGCAATCTACTAATCAACAGTTATGGAGTCAGGATTCATATATGACAACAAATAGTTAGATAGATTGTTGTTGTTAGATTGGTCAGGTGTCCGCCTGACATGGGCCCTTGTCTTACGACAGCCCGTTCTTAGAAGTCTGTTTACTGTACAGTTATGTTATTGTTAGAGTCACCAGCAGGTCTCCTCGTAGCAGTTATCTACTGTCGTTGTCACACTAGTGAGGTCTTCACCTACCTGTTGTTTGTTGTCGTTGTTAGATTTTCTAGGTTTACGTCCTACATCTAGAATGTGGACGGCCCCTTCTCTGATCTAGTTTAACAGGTCATTTCTTGTTTACAGATTCGTCAGGTCCTTGCCTGGCTCGGGCCCTTATCATACGGGCTCTGTAACACGTAAGTATGTTTTATTATCTCTGAATTTACAGCTATCAACAAGTAAAGTTCGTTAACCAGAATGTGTACCGTACGGAAAAGCAAACAAATAACACAATTTGCATGATGATAACAGTCGATATTAGCCATCAGCAGGTAAGGTCATCAAGCCGCACCATACATACGTCAGACAGTAACATCAGTTGTATGACAGGATGTATATATGTTGTTGGATTTAAGGGCTATCAGCTTGTGGTCCTGAAGCCAAAATGTGAACCATAAGTTCAACATAAAATGATCGTCCAGGTCCAGCAGGTAGCTGCATATGAAACTGTGAATGTCTGTCTTGATTACTGACTACGTAGAGGGAAGGGTTTGGGTAGGAAAGGAATTCGGGAGGAGTATTTTGAGGGGTTCTCGGGAGTGTGATGAGTAGGGACACAAAAATAGTCCTTCTCAGGAGGAGGGTAAAAGGTCCTGAGGCTCAGCCCAGGTGATGGTGTGAGCAGTACACACATCACCAGCACACCTTTGATGGCGCTCCTACACCTTCGTGGCTGCTGCACTCTACACAGGAGCAGGGGATGATGGCACATATCTATGAAGCGAAAAGGTTTTCGATGAGACTGTGCTATTTCTTCCCTTCCCTGGTCGATGATACAACCTTTCCCCAAGGTTACTTGTCATTCCTGGTGTAACGACTTATGGGCTGAGTCCGGTAACACCTTTTGAATAATAGTATAGAACAGAGTGGAGTGACCAAGATGAACAGCGTGTTCTGCACCTCAACTGATTAATTATATGATAAGAATTAAGAGAATTACACACCATAAATGTCACTTGCAAGGATCAAGCCAGAGATGAAGCATAGATAACTAGAAGGGTTAAAGAAACAAAAATTGTAAAATACCTTTACCCGGGATCAGTAGCACCTGTGGCAATGGACACACCTTCGTAATGCTTGATCACTTACAAGCGACAAACTATGATACGTAAACCTTAGGTACTGTTCGTCAGGAGAACAATTTACAAATATTCATAAAAGACATATATATGTTAGATATATATTTATCCGAGACTTGTAACACTTGTGTGGATGGACACAGCTTTGTAATGCATGATCCATTACACGAAATGAACTTCACTAACGAAGAGTTATACAACGCGTCGTTGAAGAACATTAATCAAATACCTATACAGAATTTTTATGTTACGTAAAAGATATTTCTTGATAGTAGTAAACACAAGAAATGGTGACGAAAAAAAAGGGATGTAGAGGTAAATATTTTGTTAAGAAATGAATTGCTCCTGCCTTAAACTAGCTCCTTGCAATGGATTTTGTTTTAGATACCCACAGTAAGATATATTGTGTGGTTAATCACTATAAATGTTTATGTTTAACAGATCTTTTATTTCTTATAGTATTTCACTGATTCAGGTTTAAGAACCTTGGTTCTGAACAACCATTATAATGCAACACCATACATATTTACCATAAATAAATCATTTATCACAATAACCATTATGTTTGTACCAGATTCTTTAAGTCCTCAATCACGTTTGTTAATATATAAGGCATTTTTCCGCCACATTTCAATACATAACATATATCTACACGTGTGTAAATATATGTATATGTTTTTACAAATTTTTCTTTGGCTTTTATAATCAAGGTGTAAGATATCCTTCTGAAGAGAATACTAGATAATATTATAGGTTATGTGCGTGTGTGTGTGTGTGTGTGTGTGTGTGTGTGTGTGTGAGCGCACATAGGAGTGAAAACATATTTTACACTTACAAGGTTAAGAGACGGGGCAACACGAGTGTACAAATCCTTCCTCAAAAGACTCACGTGATAATGATTAAAGTAGTATACACACACACACACACACACACACACACACACACACACACACACACACACAAACAAACACACACACACACACACACACACACACACACACACACACACACACACACACACACACAGAGCGGCGCTTTCAATTTTTGATGTAGATTGATTTCCTATCTTAGTTTCGTCTACGGAATTCTACATCTTCAGTTCAGCACAACATTGTGGTAATGAAGGGAAAGTCACCACATTTACAAGCCGAGTGCACGTAGCTTATCCCACCTCGTTAGAGAGAAAACTTACCTGTATTTGAATTAATGAACGGGCACAGAGAAGACAAAATTTTATTACACATTTATTTTACAACTATATAATTCATATTATATACATTACCACATTTCCTGCACTTTCCATCACAAATTTGCTGAGGTCATAACCTTGTAGTTACCATTACCTTACAACCTTAAGGATGGTGGTCTACAACACCTCTAGATTGATTGAGAAAACGAAAAGTTTCGTTTTACTATTAAGATCACAGAAATGCGGAAATTCCACTTCACTACCACTAACTACTAGTTATTTTACTTGTTGATTTTCACGGCTAAGATTTTCATCCTCTGAGCGAAGCCATACAATAATCGTCCTTATCTACTCTGAGCATTGGATAGCCTCCTGATGATCAAGATTGCTGTTTTGGTTGTCCGTTTCCCTTGTTACTGCTGCGCCTCACTGCACACCTTACATGAGTGCCTTCCACAGTATTAGGGACAGCTGCTGGGCCTCACTGTAGCTACTTCTGGGACGGTTGCCAATCTTCCTCGTATTCCCTCATGACCACAGCGCCAAACCGACTCCCGCCATCAGGCCGAAACGCACAAACATTTCTGACAAAATTGAGACAACCGCTTTCGCGTCAGTTTTGACACCAAGTGAATTTATACGACAATTACGCTCAAGATGCTTGGTTTTTCGTTCATGGATTGAACAGAAGCAACCAACGATGGTTGCTACTGCCCAATCCATGAAGTCCCCCCCACCACGGAAAGGTAACCAAGCTTCGGGGGGGATGGGTGTTTACCCTGACGCCAACGGAGAAACTCAATATTAGTGCAGAGATCTTTTCCTCGGTAGAGAAAGTGTAGCCGGACTCCGCCCTCATGAGGTTACTGCACGACAGCAAAGATCACCCTTTGGTAGGCTGTGCTATAGGCAGCACAGCTCCGTCAAAGATCTCACTCCATAAGTGAACTTATATAGATTCCTTTTTGAACATTTTGTCTTGTATATAAGGAACTCATCAGTTCTTCTCCAGTGAAAGCAAAAAATCATCGAGAAATTCATTTGCTTCCTCAATATCAGGATCTTGTGGCTCTGTGTGGGGGACGGGGATGGTGGGCTGTGTGTCTGGCTGTGTCTGGAGAGCGGGGCTGGTGGTCTCTGTGACTGGCTGTGTCTGGGGAGCGGGGCTGGTGATCTCTGTGACTGGCTGTGTCTGGGGAGCGGGGCTGGTGGTCTCTGTGACTTGCCGTGTCTGGGAAGCGGGGCTGGTGGTCTCTGTGGCTGGCTGTGTCTGGAGATCAGGGGAAGTCTTGGGTATAAATTTCAATATACTGTGAGCGATTTCGTCTCTCAACCGATTCCTCTCTATCTTCTCTTGCACGGCCTTCATGATACGTTTGGGCGGCTTTCTCCATTGTCTTTGCATTTCAGTTGGTGATCCTGCGCCATCGAGCCACATGATACCAGAATAGTATCGTTCCTGTTTGCCAACGGGTCCAATCTTGGTGTCACACATGATGCCGAGTGAACCCAAATGGCGGCCGATGTTTACGTTGGAAGCCACGGGCTCGTTATGTATCTTGCAGTAACTTTCATACCGTTGCTGCAGCTCTTTCCTGCTGATAAGGTACCGCTTCATAGTAATAGTCTTTCCCTTCATTTGAACGAAGGTATTCATGAAACTAACAAAGGAAGCCTTTCCTTTGTAATCCCGTTTGTAGTAACAGAAAGCCATTGAAGACGTGGATTGGGTCAGGCGAAGTTACACAGACTAACAAGATAGTCCTGTAATCAATGGTCCTGTATCAGCACTGAACTCGAAATACTTCAGAACGACAATTTCAACCCAGGGCTGGGGGGCCAATTGATGATATTCTCACGTCTTGCTCACCCAAGTAACCTCGGTTAGACCTTGTTTATATTTAAATATAGTAAAGCTAATATAGTGAAGCTTGATGATTCTATTCATATGTAAGTTGCAATGTAGTTTATATATTGAAAATATATATATATATATATATATATATATATATATATATATATATATATATATATATATATATATATATATATATATATATATATATATATATATATATATATATATATATATTTTCAATAATGGATGGAACTTGGCTCCTAAGGTGATTTTGTTGTTGGAGTGGGACCTCCAGCCATTTTGTCCACCTTTTCCTTTTCTAGACATGTGGTGGTGCATTGGGTAGTGTGGCAACCTTCGTCTTCATCTTTTTGGTTGCAGGCTTGCAAACCTCGTGGAGTAGTTGTGGGGTTTGCTTCTTTGCTGCACCCGACATAGCCATCTGGGTGTAGCTATCTACCCGGGCTGGTGGGTCAGCCAGCATAGCGACACGCTCACTCGATACCTGGGCTGGTGGACGAGCAGCCTTCCTTTCTTCCATGGCTACAGTTTGCCTAACCACCTGGGGTTGTGGAGCAGCCATCCTTACTACCACCCAGGTTGGTTGGGCAGCCTTCTTTCGTTTCTTTGCTACACCCTTCTGGTTGGGCTGGTTGGGCAACTTTCTTTTTCCTCTTCTTCGATACAACCTGCCAACCGAATTCGTCTGCTGGTGGGTCCGTTTCTTTCATGGATACAACCTCTGTAGCCACTTGGGCTGGCCGGTCAACCTTCGGTTGTAGGTAAAAGTATATATATAGAATAATGTGGTTATCATCAGCAGCCAGAGGCCATTCCTCCCTCCTTGCCTGCAGAGTTCTTGATTTTCTGGAAAGTTCTACGAGATTCTGGTAAGATAAATACCATTGAGAGGACGTTGTTAGGGGACAGTCAGGTTCAGTTTAGAGTTGGTTGTGGGATGGTCCTTTTACTGTGTCGTATCAGCCAGATGGGTATTTCTTTTCACAGTTTTCGTTAAAGTTTGTTTTCTAGAAGCATAATCTAGAACACTATTTTCCATATGTTTATCATTTTTCTTGTTATAGTTTGATTATCATCATTAGTTTTGTTATTGTTGACTTTCAGATATTTTATGTTATGTTTGTGATTCCCGTGGAAGTGTCTGACATCTTGCTAGAAGACTTTCTGGTCACAAAATTCCTGCACTGGGGAGTTGATCGTATTCTTTTATTGCAGGTTTTGTTATTATCTTGCTTTACATAAAGGTCTACTGGAGGTTTTCCCAATGCTGGTTGAACATATGTCCAGCAACAGGAGATGGCGTAAGATACAGTATTGATGAAACTTATCTATCTATATACCTATCTAAATATCGCTCTATCAATCTATCAATCTAACTATCTATCTATCTATATATCTATCTTTATCTGAAAGTCAACAATAATAAAATCATTGATATATGAAGTATAACAACGTCCTCTCAATGGCAATTATCTCACCAGAATCTTCTAGAACCTTCCAGAAAACTATGAACTCTGCAGGCAAGGAGGGAGGAATGGTCTCCGGCTATTGATAAAACCATATTATTCCATATATATGTTTATATATACATATTTATGTATATATATGAATGTATATATAACGTACAGAATAATGCGGCCATCATCAGTATCGAAGAAAACTGAAAAGATGAGGTCCCACCGAGATTCGAACTCGGATTGCTGGATCCAGAGTCCAGAGTGCTAACCCTTACACCATGGGACCTGATAAGAAAAGATGTGATTTCATCTAAATGTTTTACATATAATCAACCAGAGGCCATTCCTCCCTCCCTGCCTGCAGGGTTCAAGGTTTTCTAGAAGGTTCTCGAAGATTCTGGGTAGGAACTGCCATTGAGAGGACGTAGTTATACGTATCATTAATGATATTGTTGTTGACTTTCTGATTTAGAAAGGTAGATAGATAGATAGATAGATAGATAGATAGGTAAAAAACAGATATTAGATAGATTGATAGATACGTAAGGCTGTATATATCAACTTTCACAGAAATCAGTGATATCTGCGTTATTCTGCAAGAAATACATGTACATGGATGTAGTGATAATATGGGTTAGGTATAAGACCAGTCGTGTTGAGATTGTAGTGAATGTGACCATTGACTTCAACCTTAATGGTGTAGTGAAGATAAAGTTGTAGTGAAGATAAATCTTGAAGTGACTCATAAGGTTGTTGTGAGTACAAGGATGCATCGTAAATGAGTACTTCCTACCTGAAAGTCAACAATTACAAAATTGATCAAGTATAACAACATCCTCGGACAACCAACTACAAACACCAACCATAGAGTGAACCTGACTGTCATCTAACGACGACCTCTCAAAGGTAATGATCTTACCAGAATCTTCGAGAACCTTCTAGAAAACCTTGAACCCTGCAGGCAGGGAGGGAGGAATGGCCTCTGGTTGATTATATGTAAAACATTTAGATTAAATCACATCTTTTCTTATCAGGTCCCATGGTGTAAGGGTTAGCACTCTGGACTTTGGATCCAGCAATCCGAGTTCGAATCTCGGTGGGACCTCACCTTTTCAGTTTTCTTAGAAACTGATGATGGAACTGAGCCATATAGTTGACCTTCGATGGACATATATTTCTTACGGCCCACCATTTTATTTAAGTATGAAGATCTCACGGCAGAGAGGAAACGTGTGATATTCAAAATCAAAAGCCGCAATTGCCCTCATGGTAATGGTCGACATGTTTGCAGACAGATGACACAGACATGTGAGAAGTTAGACAAATATGGACGTTCCTGGTTGCTGTATAGCCTAGGTTTATTATCACTTGTAATGAAGGAGAAATGTTGCACATTATTCCACACCTTTTTATTTAGGCTAGGCTAGGCTAGGATGACTAGGGTCCATAACGTAACAGAGCTGGGAAATGCATCATATCGGATCTGTATTTGTGCAAAATGGCGCAAGTTTGTGGAAGTGATTTACGCAATGCCGGAGAGAATCCACCTCCACCAGAAATAATGTCTCAGACCATACAATATCTGCTGTTGGACGAGCAGGGGACATTAGACCAATATATTCCTGTAGTTTACTGCTCTTCCCAAACACGCAGCAAGACATTCGTAAAAGCGTTAAACTGAACTTTTCCATCGGTTTTCATATCTTTAATTACTTACACCAGTTCCAACAGGTGGAAAAAATCATTTGAAAAATCAGAAATTATTTGCCTATAAAAAGCATTTTGATCGATCGTACCAAATATTCAATTATTTCTGTTCCCGACAAAATATTCAGTCACTCCTATATCCGACATTTTTCCTGCTGGCTGGTGCCGTTAAAGTCATATTGTATGGGTGAACGAACTGTTGTGAGGCACATGTATTAAACTATTGAGAAATAAACTTAACTATATTAAAGTATTGATTTCGCTATATTAGACTTCACTATATTAAACTATGCTAGGATATGATCAGTTCCCAGGTTATATAAGGGCGGGAGCCGTGACCGAGAGCATCATTTGAGCTGTGACCTCTGTCGAGTGAACATCTCTGATCCGCCTTGCAAGCTCCCTCAACCTTTTCTCGAACACTTCAATATAATAATGTTCACCAAGGAGGTAGGACGATCCTCCTTTGTCCAGGAGATGGAATTTGAATATGTCCATGTATTTGACATGGGCTATGGCTGTGTGGACATGGAAGTGGAATACCCAGACGTGGAAGTGATGGATGTAGTGGAATTTGGCTGTGTGGATATGGAGGTGGAATACCAAGACGTTGAAGAGATGGATGGAGTGGAATTGGTGGAATACCTAGACGTGGAAGTCATGGATGGAGTGGAATTTGGCTGTGTGGATATGGAGGTGGAATACCCAGAAGTGGAATTGGAGAAAATGGAATATGGGTGAAGCTGGTATGAACGCCATATGGATTTGGTGAAGGTTGACCTCGTAATGTGTTGACGTAAACTAGGTCAACCACTGTGACCATGTGGCGGGGAGGGCCACATCCACCAACCACGTAGCGAGCCCCACGACGGAGAAGTATCGTGGCTGCATCCACGTATGATCCTTTACTTTGTAATGGACTTCATTGGATCCACTTATGATGCTTTACTTTGTAATGGACTTCATTTATAAAGAAGTTATTTGGCGAACTAAATACCACAGCGACAACCGTAGCTCCCATGTAAGGGCTAAATTCCAGGCAACGGCGACAAACGCTTCGGAAAAAAAAGAAAATTCATCCAAATCCAAGAAAATTGGCTGATGGTTCCAAATGGTAATAATACCGATGAAGCCAGCCATACTGGGGGTAAAGGAGTTTTAAGTTTGGTGCAAGATGGTAGAAGTGGTGGTGGGAGGCATTGTGGCTGACCAAACCATGTAGTTACAGCTGTCACTAAGGTGGGTCATTTATCTAATGATTTGACCATTGCCACACCTCGACCACTGCTGCTGGCAGCCCTCTTGAAGCAAAGCAAGACCAAAACAACGCTGAGTAGCAACAAGATTTCTTTTTTAATTTCAATAAACGTGAGCGTTGATTCGAAAGGTGTGTTTATCTAGGGTTGGATTCCTACTTTCTCCAGGGCTTCTTCGTCTGCAGTTCCACATGCGTTTCTCTATATCTCATACCATTTGGCTGGAGTTGTGCTCAGAAATATAGTTTTAGGCCCAAGTAGCGAGGAATAGTAAGTTCAGAATATGTATTGAAGTTGTCAAATGTTGACGATCTTGATATTAATGGATTCCTTAACAGTACATCTGGAGTTTCACCAGAAGCTACAGAGGACAGTACGACTCTGTAAGTATCACAGGAGTTTTAAGGTTTCGTTCAAGGAAGATATAGACCTTATGTGTCTGTCAAGATCAATGATACTGTTAGATGTCTTACCCACTTGTGGTTCCGAAGGTGTTATTATGGAGGGACCAGATGGAAGGCAGACATGCACTGAGATTATCATATTTGATTTTCCCACATATTTAGATCATGAAGATCTTCAATTAGATGACAGATTTGTTGGGGTTAAATGACGTTCAGATAAATCTGATCCTAAACCATAGTTGAATGCTTTGATTAAGGGGTTAGATGTCACAAGTGAGGTGGATTCTTTGTTAAATTTAGAAATGGTTTATGTGCAGCGCTCAAAGTATAGTATACAAGCTAGGCTGTTAAAATGTTTCAAATCTATGGAGAATAAACACAAATCTATGAAAACATATTGAAAATAATTCATGGCATTTTAAATAAGACTTAAGATCAGATAAGTAATTAAGGCAGGAGGCATAAGCCAGCTTAGACCACACATAAGCTAGTTAAGGGTTGGAATACAGTGCTAAGAAAAGCACCAGCGTTGACGAAGTCAAAATCCATATGATACTTGAAACTGGATTGCCACCACTCAAATTGCTGAATGTACAACAGAGGTAAGACAACAAGAGTGAACACCTCTGCTCCGCCTTGCAAGCTCCCTCAACCTTTCATCAAACACTTCAATATAATAATGTTCACCAAGGAGGTAGGACGACTCTCCATTGTCCAGGTGATGGAATTTGAATATGTCCATGTATTTGACATGGGCTATGGCTGTGTGGACATGGAGGTGGAATACCCAGACGTTGAAGAGATGGATGGAGTGGAATTGGTGGAATACTCGGACGTGCAAGTCATGGATGGAGTGGAATTTGGCTGCGTGGATATGGAGGTGGAATACCCAGAAGTGGAATTGGAGGAAATGGAATATGAGTGAAACTGGTATGAACGCCATATGGATTTGGTGAAGGTTGACCTCGTAATGTGTTGACGTAAACTAGGTCAACCACTGTGACCATGTGGCTGGGAGGGCCACATCCACCAACCACGTAGCGAGCCCCACGACGGAGAAGTATCGTGGCTGCATCCACGTATGATCCTTTACTTTGTAATGGACTTCATTGGATCCACTTATGATGCTTTACTTTGTAATGGACTTCATTTATAAAGAAGTTATTTGGCGAACTAAATACCACAGCGACAACCGGAGCTCCCATGTAAGGGCTAAATTCCCGGCAACGGCGACAAACGCTTCGGAAAAAAAAAGAAAATTCATCCAAATCCAAGAAAATTGGCTGATGGTTCCAAATGGTAATAATACCGATGAAGCCAGCCATACTGGGGGTAAAGGAGTTTTAAGTTTGGTCAAAGATGGTGGAAGTGGTGGTGGGAGGCATTGTGGCTGACCAAACCATGTAGTTACAGCTGTCACTCAGGTGGGAGTCATTTATCTAATGATTTGACCATTGCCACACCTCGACCACTGCTGCTGGCAGCCCTCTTGAAGCAAAGCAAGACCAAAACAACGCTAAGTAGCAACAAGATTTCTTTTTTAATTTCAATAAACGTGAGCGTTGATTCGAAAGGTGTGTTTATCTAGGGTTGGATTCCTACTTTCTCCAGGGCTTCTTCGTCTGCAGTTCCACATGCGTTTCTCTATATCTCATACCATTTGGCTGGAGTTGTGCTCAGAAATAAAGTTTTAGGCCCAAGTAGCGAGGAATAGTAAGTTCAGAATATGTATTGAAGTTGTCAAATGTTGACGATCTTGATATTAATGGATTCCTTAACAGTACATCTGGAGTTTCACCAGAAGCTACAGAGGACAGTACGACTCTGTAAGTATCACAGGAGTTTTAAGGTTTCGTTCAAGGAAGATATAGACCTTATGTGTCTGTCAAGATCAATGATACTGTTAGATGTCTTACCAACTTGTGGTTCCGAAGGTGTTATTATGGAGGGACCAGATGGAAGGCAGACATGCACTGAGATTATCATATTTGATTTTCCCACATATTTAGATCATGAAGATCTTCAATTAGATGACAGATTTGTTGGGGTTAAATGACGTTCAGATAAATCTGATCCTAAACCATAATTGAATGCTTTGATTAAGGGGTTAGATGTCACAAGTGAGGTGGATTCTTTGTTAAATTTAGAAATGGTTTATGTGCAGCGCTCAAAGTATAGTATACAAGCTAGGCTGTTAGAATGTTTCAAATCTATGGAAAATAAACACCTATCTATGAAGACATATTGAAAATAATTCATGGCATTTTAAGTAAGACTTAAGATCAGATAAGTAATCAAGGCAGGAAGCATCAGCCAGCTCAGACCACACATAAGCTAGTTAAGGGTTGGAATACAGTGCTAAGAAAAGCACCAGAGTTGACGAAGTCAAAATCCATATGATACTTGAAACTGGATTGCCACCACTCAAATTGCTGAATGTACAACATAGGTAAGACAACAAGAGTGAACATCTCTGCTCCGCCTTGCAAGCTCCCTCAACCTTTCATCAAACACTTCAATATAATAATGTTCACCAAGGAGGTAGGACGATTCTCCTTTGTCCAGGTGATGGAATTTGAATATGTCCATGTATTTGACATGGGCTATGGCTGTGTGGACATGGAGGTGGAATACCCAGACGTGGAAGTGATGGATGGAGTGGCATTTGGCTGTGTAGATATGGAGGTGGAATACCCAGACATGGAAGAGATGGATGGAGTGGAATTTGGCTGTGTTGTTATGGACGTGGAATACCCAGTGGAGGAAATGGAATGTGGTTAATGTTGGTATGGACGCGAAATAGATTTCGTGAATTTTTTTGACCTCATAATGTGTTGACGTAGATGAGGTCAACCACTGTGACCATGTGGGGGAGGGCCACATCCACCAACCACGTAGCAAACCCCACCACGGAGAAGTATCTTGGCTGCCTCCACTTATGATGCTTTACTTTGTAATGGACTCCATTGGATCCACTTATGATGCTTTACTTTGTAATGGACTTCATTGGATCCACTTATGATGCTTTACTTTGTAATGGACTTCATTTGATCCACTTATGATGCTTTACTTTGTAGTGGACTTAACTGGATCCACTTATGATGCTTTACTTTGTAATGGACTTCATGAGATTCACTTATGATGCTTTAATTTGTAATGGACTTCATTGGATCCACCTATGATGCTTTACTTTGTAATGGACCTCATTTATAAAGAAGTTATTTGGTGAACTAGCTACTAGAGCGAAAACTGGAGCCTCCATGTAAAGGTTAAATTCCCGGACACGGTGACAAACGCTTCGAGAAAAAAAGGAAAATTCAGCCAAACCCAAGAAAATTGGCTGATGGTCCAAGGTGGTTATAATACCGATGGAGCCAGCCATACTGTGGGTAAAGGAGTTTTAAGTTTGGTCAAAGATGGTAGAAGTGGTGGGAGGAGGCGTTGTGGCTGGCCAAACCATGTAGTTAGAGCTGTCACTAAGGTGGGAGTCATTTATCTCATGATTTGACCATTGCCACACCTAGACCACTGCTGCTGGCAGCCCTCTTGAAGCAATGCAAGACCAAAGCAACGCTAAGTAGCAACAAGATTTCTTTTTTAATTTCAATAAACGTGAGCGTTGATTCAAAAGGTGTGTTTATCTTGGGTTGGATTCTTACTTTCTCCAGGGCTTCTTCGTCTGCAGTTCCTCATGCGTTTCTCTATATCCCATACCACTGGGCTGGAGTTGTGATCAGAAATAAAGTTTTAGGCCCAAGTAGGGAGTATATAGTAAATTCAGAATATATATTGAAGTCGTCAAATGTTGACGATCGAGATATTAATGGATTCCTTTTAACTGCAAAGTTGATGATTGAGTCTGGGTTTTGACATGACGTACCTCGTCCTCCAAGTGTCCCCATAACTTGGGCAAGGCATTGAATTAGAATTGGAAGGGGTTAGAAACCACTTCATACCAAGTCTTAAGACGAGAAAATCGAGGGGTAATAATAACACTATTGTCAAAATTCATCAACTAAGACCAGGAATGATGGTCCCGGGTGCCCAAAGGGGGATGAACGAAGCTTCGAGATGGTATCGGGGTGATGAACACCAAGGGTAAAAGTAACTCTGGTGAGAGGAAAGGGGGAAGAACACTGAGAACAAAATGTTACAGGGTTGGTCATCCTCCTCGCCTGAGTGATAGGCATGACGAGGAAATGGAGGGAATTAACTCTGGAGGCGGAGAGCCAGAGACACAGTGACCTTTGTGTAGGCTGAGGCCATATCATCCCCCTTACAGTACATTTGGAATTTCACCAGAAGCTACAGAGGACAGTACGACTCTGTAAGTACCACAGGAGTTTTAAGATTTCGTTCAAGGAAGATATAGACCTTATGTAACTGTCAAGATTAATGATGCTGTTAGATTTCTTAACCACTTGTGGTTCTGAAGGTGTTATTATGAAGGGACCAGATGAAAGGCAGACATGCAGGAAGATTATCATATTTGATGTTCCCACATATTTAGATCATGAAGATCTTCAATTAGATGACGGATTTTTGGGGTTAAATAACGTGGTTAAACTCTGATAAATCTGAACCTAAACCATAGTTAATTGCTTTGACTAAGGGGTTAGATGTTAGAAGTTAGGTAGATTCCTTTTTAAATTTAGAAATGGTTTATCTGCAGCGCTCAAAGTATAGTATACAAGCTAGGCTTTTAAAGTGTCTCAAATCTATGGAGAATAAACAAAAATCTATTAAATTATTTCGTATAATATAGTAACCTGTAATGAGGTCAGTGATTTTGTATATTTTATGCAGCCTACGTTAACACAAAGTTGATCAGGGAATTGGCCAGATATATATATATATATATATATATATATATATATATATATATATATATATATATATATATATATATATATATATATATATATATATATATATATATATATATATATCATCTTGGTGTATGGGAAAGCCATATGGGAGATGGAGAGAGAGGCAGGAGCAGGAGAGAAATGATCAAACCTTCCCGCTTGTTCATAGTTGCTGCCTGAAATTTGTCTTCTGATAGTTCTAAGTTTTTGTTTGTGTTTGTTATACTAATTATTAACATAAGAAAATTGTAATGTAATGATTAAAGAAAATTATAGTAATTGTAATTTAGAATTGTTATAGGTCAAGATTTGTACGTGAAGCGGAAGACCAAAATATGGTACGGGTCAGCCATTCGTGAGTGTAAGCGACAGCTATTGATAGTTACTGGCTTTAATTTATGATCATTTATGATATCTATTTTTTACTTTTGTGTTAGCTGTTTTAAGTATTTGTTTTGTTTGCAGACTAAAACTTCTCTTATATGTTATTGTTTCTTGGGAAATTCTAGTTAATCGAGACGTTCATAAAGAATTATTTTTGGTCAGTTTGTTTTGTTTGAACAGACATGCATGGTGGTAAGGGACAGAATAAAAGTTACGGTTTGTTTATATTTGTTATTATTAATTAGTACTTTTCTTTTCATTTCTAACATTAGCTGTTTAAAGTGTTTGTGTTGTATTTAGACAAAGTTCTTTTTCAAATCTTATTGATTACCACATGAAAGCTAGGCTCTATAAGTGTCAAGTAAACAATATGTGATATTTTGAGTTAAGTCGAGGTGCTATTTACCACTGGCGTTTAGATATTTGGGACCCTTGGGGATAGATTTGCCAAGATTATCACGGCCAAATTGACTGGATGGCAACCTAGGAGCTAGGCAGAATTGGATATCATAAAAACCCTAAACAGTCGGTGGTTCCTGGGGCCTACCCTCCATCCTCTTGTAACTACGCTGCTGATTACCATTTTGTTCTTTATATTTTTCAGAGGAACAAGACACTTCTGCATCTCTGTAAAGTTAAGGACTCATTGAAATTAATTCTTCAGATATTATCTGCAGTAAAAGGTAAAGTTGACAAGTTACTTTGCTCTTCTTCATAATGGGTCTCCCCTGATGTTTTCAATTAATGTTTAGCCTACCTAAATTTTCCATTCGCACTAATATATTTGGATGGTGTACGCAGACTGTAATTTGAAAGGAATGGCCTCGCTGAGCCCCAAGATGACCCTGTTTAAGAGAATACTTTTATTGTGAAGTAAAAATGTCGTACAAGATGTAAATCATTTCCAAAGCTTTTCTCTTTTCCTCATGTTGCCACATTAAAGTATTTAGTTGAGCTAGTTTGTTTTTCCTTGAAACTGCATGAAATATTCATATGTGTGTAACTATGATTATTCCATTGATAATTTTATTTCATGGATTTTCCATGCTTTATGCTGATATCTATCTTCTTGTGTTTAATTATTTCATTCTGGTACCAGTTTTCACAACACATTATGTACTTTTGATTCTTATATTTGGTCTCCAGTTTATTCTTGCATTATGGCTTCACCAGTCTAGCGACAACAAAATTGGCTGTAATATTACTAATCCATGTAAACTGTTTCATTGTTTATCTTTGCTATGTACTGTACACCTCCAGTTGCCTTTTTTTTGTACCTTGCATCAAACCAATAATTTTCATATGTATTCCTCTCAGTGTTATTGTTTACCAGTAAATTAGTTTATGTACATGATTGCAGTCAGTTTTGTGTTTGAGGTTATTATATTTCTAGTCCTGGACATTTTAATGTTGTGTTTTCCATATGTTATCTTTAGCTTCTATGTTAGAGGCTATTTTTGTTTCTTATTTGATATATTATATATGGAGAGTCTTCCTACGATCATAACATTATGTTTGTATTAAACCATGTTCACAGCTCCCTTATCGACTGCCACTGTGGTGTTGTGTGTTTTAGTTATCAGTTTTGTTTCTTGAATTAGACCATCGTTGGGATATTGATTTCATCCCATATTTCTACTCCTTGTATATTTCGACATGAAGGATATTATATGGGAAATCTATACTGCCATAACCTTAACAACAATATTGTTTTCCTTTAGTAAGCTTAACAATATTATTTTTCATTTAATGAGCTTAGCAATATCTTTTTCCCATTGGTGTGATTGACAATATTTTTTTCCCTTTACCACTGCTCTTACTACGTCTCTTCAGAAAACTAGTATAAAAATGGTATTTTCACTTTCAAAGTAATGTAATGACATAACGACTAAAAGATCTGATAACATACCAACCTCTTTAAAGCTAACAGGTGATCAATTTGAGACCTCTCATTCACCGGTGTAAAGTTAATTTTTGTGCAGTGTGTTGTTTAAGGTTATACTCAGGCATCTGAAGAATTCACACATATGTGTTAACTACAGGGAGGTAATGGCCAGGTCATCTAACTACTAATTCCAGCTTATGACATGTGTTCATAGTGCCAATTATATCAAAACGCACTACTACAATTTATGCTTTAACTACAGTCAGTGGTATCACCTCCACTGTACATCACTGTCATCCACTGGAGACTACTCAGAACACTGGACGTACAGCAGCCATTCAGAAAATAACTTACAACACTCCGTCACAAACACCTTCACCTCGAGCACAAATTTCCAATAAACAGCATTACAGAATGCGCATTTTCAGTCTTCACAAATAGATCATTCTACGCCACAGAACTGCAATGACAAACTAAAGATTTTGCAATTCAGTGCTAGTAATGATAAGAACAAATACACAGAAATTCTCAGCTAATTAAGAGAATGCAGTATCCTTGTAGTACTCATCTAAGAAGCTAGTCTCACATCCAGATCTCACAGCTGTAAGAAATAACAGACAAGGAGTAGGTACTCATAACACTTATCCACCAAACCATAATTTTCTCCACAACTGACACCATACAACAGCTCACAGACAACAACAATATCCTATAAACACAGTACTAGGTGCAAGATAATCAACATCTGCATACCTCCTCACTCTACATACCCCATAAGATACACTACCCAACAGCAGAACCTCGGTAAGATGCTCCCATTATTAAAGATTTGAATGTCCACTTTGTTCAGCATTCACACTTATGATCTCTGAGGTGAATCTCTTCAACTGTAACTTCTCAGTATACTTAACCTATGCAACCAACCAACCAACCAGACTCCTAGTCCACCACCTCCTGCAGCTAACTTTGTGAAACAACATTCTGCTCACACCAGCATTACATGGAAGGATGCTACGGCAACCATCCTCTGACCACTTACCCATCCTGAGCACACTCCATCCAGCTCACCCAGTCAATACAAAAGACAGCTACCTGGGTCAGAGGAGTGCAACGTGACGACCACCTGAGTGCTGGATCACTAAACAGGCGTCACTAACCCTCCAGATACCCAGGCGGTTAGTACTGGTAATATACCTCCCTGGTTGTTAGCTTCCTACAAACTACTACCTACTCCCATAAATTACACACATCGTAAAGTAAAGAAACCACCTTACACATAACCACTCACCATTGATAGAAATCAGAGATCAAATCAATATTCTTAAATAAATCTATCA
This sequence comes from Panulirus ornatus, assembly GCF_036320965.1. Classification (NCBI taxonomy): domain Eukaryota; kingdom Metazoa; phylum Arthropoda; class Malacostraca; order Decapoda; family Palinuridae; genus Panulirus; species Panulirus ornatus. The sequence continues at coordinate 3,352,995 of NC_092293.1, forward strand.
TTAACCTAATCATATAGAGGCAAACAGATAACTGGCACTCCTTCATCAACACAGTGAACCGAAAGACCCACATCACCACTCGTCTCACCAGTCCTCACTCATGAAGCACACCTGACTCATCACAGTAAAATCCATTGTCCCAAAGAACTTACAAACATACTCATGAGATACTTCTCAAAAATTACCCACAAACCAATCTCGCCTTTAAAAAGGAAAGTGTGTAAATCTAGCATAAATCCATTCAGAGACAATCGCCCACGTACCCTTCACTCCCACTGATACAAACAGTGCCTTTAAAATCTTAGGGAACTTTCCTCCTACAGACCCTAATAATGTAACAGACTTTCACATGAAACACTATGGTCCATTTGCTAATGGGTTTGGAAGCCTCTCACCAACATGCTCTTGAACTGGCCCAAATGCAGCAGTCACACAACCAGTCTTCCACCACCTAAAACAGTGTACCTGGACAGAAGTCCCACAGACTTTACATATGTAATGAAAATAGATAATTAAGGTTTTTCGTAGTCATTGATTATGTTAAAATTTAAAAGTTTCTGAGTCTATTTAGCCTAAATTTTGTGAGTCTATTTAGCGTATGTGAGCACATTAAAAAAAATGGGTAGTAAGGATAACAATCTGACCTCAACAGGAAATATGTAAACATTGTGTTAGGGATGAATGTTTCACAATCAAAGGTTCAGCTAAGGATTTAAAAACTTCCATTAGTTTCTTATATATTAGATGTCCTCGCTGCTCTGATATCTAGAAACTGTACCTTTGATAGAGGTTATATTTTAACATTCTTTCAGTTCTATGTAGCCCTTAGACTTGCACCTTTAAAATGCATTTTTGTTGCTTAATATTCTATTTGGTGACTTTCCAAGGCATATTTGAAGGCAAGTCTGCCTCCACATTGATGGATCTATTAGGTCTTGCAGAACAACAGATGCTGCTGTCCTCAAGGCAAATGACCTGTATGTAGAGAAGGTCAAGAATCATTGTTTAAGCTTGTATTTAAGAGAATTGATATGATGTACAGTTTGTTGTGCAACTATGTAGCTATTTTCCTGACAGTGGAAAGTATAATCGGTTTATTTTTCAGAAATCAGTTTGATGAATCCTGCCCTGAGCCCTTGCTTGCTTAATTCAAAATGAAGCGCATTAAGATGTTGCAGCAAATAATGAAGAAGACTTACACGCACTTAAGCATACAGATGCTTGACTAGGAAGCATCATAATTTCTAGAAACTGCCAATCCCTCCTCAGAAAAGTCAGCAGACCCTGCAGTCTCAGCCATCTTGTTCAGACCAACAACCCAACTATTCCAAGGTCAGACATAAATGAAACTTTTCTCTGTAATGTGAAAATTCCTGCAGCAATGTAGAACTTTTAGAGCTATGTTGTATATGTTCGTGGTAAAGGCTACTTTAAAATGTCATACATGTTGTAGGGGTTTCATATGATGAATCTTTTTTCATATTCAAAGGAGTAAGTGGTTCTTAATATAGTGAAGGAGCCCTTTTTTTCGGATTCTTTGAGAAAAAAGACTTGTCTGCTACTGCTGGCATCATGCCGCGCCTGTTTTATGCTGAACTATCATAACATTGTCATATTGCCAGAGCAATATGGAGGCTTTAAATACTATGATTTACTTGCACACATAAGGGAATCACTAGCAGGGCGCAGCTGGCTATCTAGTGGTGTGCTCACCACCCAACAGTACCAAATAATTTCCTGTCAAGTGGAAAAATGAAACTCTGATCTAACATTTCTCACAGAAACTGAAAACAAGGTGTAGGGAAATGGAATGACAGTGGTGAAAGATAAGAGAAAATGAATTATACTGTAGCATGACAGGCATGAAAGAGCTGGTCTTCAGAAGAGTTAAAACAGAGATTTTATCAGGAATACAATATAAATCTTAAAGTAGAGCTTACAAAAATCCTATAAGGCAACTTGCAATAAGTGTGATCTTAGAGCACATAATAATCACAATCCAACCAGGTGTAGCTCTCAAAAACCTATGAGGTGGCAAAGTTGAATAACAATACAAAGGCTAACTGAACAATGTGCAAAGGTGAATAAAAATAATATTCATGTATAGGATTTTTGTAAGCTCTACAGTAAATTTGATGGAAGGTACTAAATTGTTAAGTAAGGGGAGAAATATTTGTAAATTTTCATTTGTTCGTCAAACACAAAGAACATCATCTACATACCTAAACCAAATTGCATTAGAAGGTAAGATATCGTTTAGTAATTTTGTTTCAGAAAATTCCATATAAAGATTACTTAGTACAAGTCAAAGAGGGTTACCCATTGCCATACCAAATTTTTGAGTATAACAATCTCCATTCAATTGAAATACACAGTCTTTTATACACAATTTTATCAGTTCAATGAAATTTGACCTTGAAGCAGGTAAATGAATATCATCCAAGACATCAAATAGATATTCTAAAAGGTCATCAACTGGAACTTTAGTGGGAAGTGAGGAAACGTCAAAGCTAACTGGTTTAAAATCAAAATTAACATTGATATTGTTTAGCTTGTTGACTAAATCTACATTGTTCATGATATTAGAATTTGATACCGTACCCACTAAGGGGCTTAATAAAGAAACTAACTATTTTGACAATTCATATGTGATGGAGCCAACTGAACTCACTATAGGTCTTGCTGGAAAATTCTGTTTATGTGTTTTGATAAGTCCATACATATATGGCAATGAATAGGACAAAGATGACAAACTTTTGATAAGAGAGATGTTACCTTTCAACAACAACTTCATTTCTTTATTGAAATGAGAATTAACTGCTTCTAAGGGAGTTTTACTAAGTTTAGAATATGTTGTGTCATCATTTAAAAGATCATTCATTTTAGATAAATAGTTACTTTTGTCTAAAATCACAACAGAGTTAGACTTATCTGCTTTAGTAATATGTATATCCTTGTCTTTCTTTAAGGTGTTAATAGCTCTTATGAATCTTTTAGGGCAATTAGCTTCCACTGGTTTTGACAAACTGGCATACACTAAACCCTTACAGATATTAATTTCATCATTACTTAAATTACTGTATTTTTCTAAATTACAAAAAGACTTTGTGACATCAACACAGCTGGCTTCCCTGTCAGAGCACACAAAACAAACCATAGCCTAATGCACACAAGGAATCTTTATCTAGTTTATTAGACAGGTTTACCACAAAAGATGGGTTTGTGTTCTTGGTCCAGTCGCTGTTTTCAATAAGATGGTCCAACTTACAATTTAGTGACACTTGTAGCCTATTGCATTCTTTCCTTAATTTATCATAGCAATAGTCCAACATCCGGTTCTTCCAGTGTGTCGGTATTGCCATTTGAAAGGCACGTTTCTTCTCTCTTGAAATGCGAAAAGCCTCCTCCATTTCAAGTTTCTTTAATTCAATGTTTTTATTTAAAATAATATTTTGGAATTGGTCAAATCGTCGACCAGACAGCTGAAACAAACGTTGAGGTAGGACAGATCTTGGCATCATTTGTTCATCAGGGCATTTCCTAAGGAATCCAAATCGTAACTTCAGTTGGTAAGCCTTGATTAGCGATTTGGAGAAAGCAGTAACGAAAGGAGAAAGTCCAGGACAGCTTGTAGAGAAGAAATAGAAGAGCCGTGTGGAATCCATGTTGGAAAGGGTCACAGTTTTGCGCGTCATCAAGATATTCCTATGTGTCCACGGGGAAAATGAAACACGATAAGCTTCCAAGTGCACTTTCGTGTATTAATCACATCATCAGGGGAGACACAAGAGAGAAATATGTCAGTTGATATACATCGAAGAGACGAAGCTAAGAGCCATTTGGTAAACATGTAATTGTCCAAAACATACAACGAGCGTTCATAAACGTATCATTTTACAAATTTTATCAACAATAAAGTTATCTAATTTGTATGGACCATCACTAATATTAAGATTACAATTCTTTGTGTACTTAATAATAGAAGATTCAATGATATTCCTCTTGGTAATAGAGTTAGAGTTAATAACTGAGATGGCGTTACTCCAGTCAATACAATGATCATAGTTTTTAACGTGATTAAACAAGGCAGATAAGTCTAACTCTGTTGTGATTTTAGACAAAAGTAATTATTTATCTAAAATGAATGATCTTTTAAATGATGACACAACATATTCTAAACTTAGTAAAAATCCCTTAAAAGCAGTTAATTCTCATTTCAATAAAAAAATGAAGCTGTTGTTGAAAGGTAACATTTCTCTCATCAAAAGTTTGTCATCTTTGTCCCATTCATTGCCATATATGTATGGACTTATCAAAACACATAAACAGAATTTCCAGCAAGACCTATAGTGAGTTCAGTAGGCTCCATCACATATGAATTGTCAAAATGGTTAGTTTCTTTATTAAGCCCTTTATTGGGTAAGGTATCAAATTCTAATATCATGAACAATGTAGATTTAGTCAACAAGCTAAACAATATCAATGTTAATTTTGATTTTAAACTAGTTAGCTTTGATGTTTCCTCACTTTTCACTAAAGTTCCAGTTGATGACCTTTTAGAATACTTATTTGATGACTTGGATGATATTCATTTACCTGCTTCAAAGTCTAATTTCATTGAACTGATAAAATTGTGTATAAAAGACTGTGTATTTCAATTTAATGGAGATTATTATGCTCAAAAATTTGGTATGGCAATGGGTAACCCTCTTTCACCTGTACTAAGTAATCTTTACATGGAATTTTTTGAAACAAAATTACTAAAGGATATCTTACCTTCTAATGCAATTTGGTTTAGGTATGTAGATGATGTTCTTTGTGTTTGACGAACAAATGAAAATTTACAAATATTTCTCCCCTACTTAACAATTTAGTACCTTCCATCAAATTTACTGTAGAAAAATGAAAATAATGGTATGTTACCATTTCTAGATTCCATTATCCATAGACAAGGAAACAAGTTTAAGTTTAGCATATAATGGAAACCCACCAATGTATGCTCATATATCCATTATTACTCATCTCAACATGATCAGTACACCTGCACCCTGAGCCACCGACTCTCGCTCCACTTACAAGAAGGTGGAATCAAACATCATCATGAACAAAAGCATGGAACGAGACTAACGAGGGAGATTATAATGAATAACATCAAAATCATTACTAGTTGTAGTGATCGCAGGAGACTACAGAGATTAGAAGCCATTCACATAAGAGAGGAAGCCCCTGTCATCAACATCCAGACAAACATGACCACAGCCTTATAGCTCTATGATGGCCCGCCAATAGGACGTAAAGCTGATAATGCCTTGTCAAATTCCCGATTGCTCAGCTGTGATTAATTACTGTGTTGTTACAAACATTCCATTATACAAAGGAATGTAAAGGTATCCATACAGCAGTGGACCACTGGGTCACTTCGAGGCTGATGGTGATAGTGGAAGATATCAGGAACTCACACATTAGTGTAGTGGAAGATAACAGGAACTCACACATTAGTGTAGTTGAAGATATCAGGAACTCACACATTAGTGTAGTGGAAGATATCAGGAACTCACACATTAGTGTAGTGGAAGATATCAGGTACTCACACATTAGTGTAGTGGAAGATATCAGGAACTCACACATTAGTGTAGTGGAAGATATCAGGAACTCACACATTAGTGTAGTGGAAGATATCAGGAACTCACACATTACTGTAGTGGAAGACATACAGATAATCTAAAGATAAACCTGTATATTGTCAGTGTGACTAATGATGAGTCGCAAATAATGTTAGTCTTGAACTTGAAGGTAAATATTTATCAAGTTTATTGTGAAACGTATTTATAATGCTGCTTCCAACCACTCTAACTGGTACATTATTCCATGTTAACAATCATATTGAAGATAAAATACTTCACCTCATCTGAGGTCAAACGTTTGCCCACCATCATTACTACGAGTGACATCAGATGTGACGTCATTAGTAGATAGATATCTATACCTCATAGTGATTTTTGTTGGTAATACAGACAGTTAGTTTCGCTCTATTTCCTATGAACGTAACTTTAAAGTAAAGTACCCACGGTAAAATGTATCTTCCCGGATGTGTCCGATGAATTTAGAAATGATCAATACGACTCGTGTTGTCTGGGTAGGGTTGGTGAGTGTGAATGTATACATGTTTCCTCATAATTATGGCAACTCATCTTTATCGTTAATTCCATCGAAATATGAATTCAATATACAATTCAATATTACAATTTGTCCCAGCATTGGCACGGGGTCTTATCATATGATCATGATGAAATTGGTTCATAGTTAGACCTGCCAAGTCTCCTCAAATATGGAATGTTTCTAATTGTTGGATTCACCAGGTCTCCATATGACTGGTCTGTACCATGACAGGTCGCTAGGTCTATGCTTGGTACGGGCCCTCACCTCAACCCGGCTCTTTATCTGATCTTGACTAACAGGTAGTTTGTTGTTAGGGAGGCTGGCTGCCTGGCTGGCACAGGGCTTTACAATATGACGGATCTCTTTGTACCAGGTAAACATACATGTGTATTATTGGAGTGATCAGAATATCTCCTTTATGACCAAACAATTTAATGGTAGTATTTCGTATAGGGTCAATGTAATGTTGGTATATTTGAAAACATATGAACAGTCATAAAGCCTGAATCCATAGTATATGTCAAACATTAAAGTTATATACATGTTGACTTTTATCATTACCAGTACAACATTGGTGAACTAATGGTCTTCAACCGGCGGTATGCACAACCTCAACAATCAGGAGTTGTTCATTATTTCTGTTATAAAGACTCAGGTACGTCATCCAAGGTAATGATTACTATCTTCTTTACAAGGATCACTTAAACTTGGAATAAAAAGATAATAAATTAAGAACCATTTGTATATATATAAACATGGAGATATATGTATCTACTTGAGTCAGACGAATGTATTATATACTTAAGAATGTGACTGACAACTTAAAGAATAAGGTACAAACATTATAGTTGATGTGATAAATGATTTATAATAAATATGTAGTGTGTTGCATCATAATGGTTCTTAAGAACGAAGGCCTTTTAGCCAGTAAAGATGATAAGAAATTGAAAAAAGGTGTTAAAAGCATCATAATTATAAGCCCCAGAATATATTATCCTCTGGATATCTAAAATAAAATCCATCACAAAATAACTAGGTTAAAACAGGATACATTCAGCATTTAAGAAAATATGTACTTTCCCTCTCCTTATCTCCTATCATCATTTCTTATGTTTACTTCCAACAAATGTCTTGTATATCATATAAAGATTCGTTATAGGTATTAGGTGAATATTGTCCAGCGACGCGTTGTATAACTCTCTGTTGTCAAAGTTCACCGGTGGAGTAGATCATATATTACAAAGTTGTGTCTCTCCACACAGATGTTACACGTCCCAGGTTAAGATATTTCCTTGATATGGCGTTTATCTAACATTGATATGTCTTCTATAAAGATCTGTAAACACGTTCTCCTGCGGGTCGATACCTAACGCTTTCGTATTAATCATTTGTAACTGACCAAGGATTACAAAGTTGTGTCACTTCCCACACTCTGTTTCATTAATCATTCAAACTATATTTGTTTCACCATCGATTTGATCCTTACAATAGATATTTATGTTTGCAATTCTCTGTATCATATCATTAGTCAGTTGAAGTGCACAATACGCTTGTCAACCTGGCCAGTCTACTGTTTTGGCTATATTATTCACAAGGTGTAACAGGACTCCATCCGTCAGCTGTGTCACCACCAGTGACAAGTCATCCTTAGCAAGGCTGTGTCATCTTCAAAGGAGAAATAGTACAGTCTTGTCGGAAATCTTCTTGCTCAAAGGTGTCCATCATCCCCTGCTCCTGTGTGGAGTGCAGCAGCCACGAAGGTGTAGGAGCGCCATCAAAGGTGTGCTGGTGATGTGTGGTAATAATTATAATACTGTTCACACCATCACCAACAACCATTTCTCAGGTTTGTCTCTCGTACTTGTCGTCACTGATGTCTTCCTTGGATGTACATCTTTCTATATTAGATTGTTCCATCTGTTCACACAATAATACGTGGAAAGGATTGTTAGTTGGCTTTAAAGTGGAACATATAAAAGATTTATCACTTACTCACCTTCCATAGGTCGCTGTACGTTTGAATGCACCATTCGTCTTACGAACAGGGTGAGAGCGTGTACGGTCTCAGAATCATCTTGAACCTCTGGGAAAACTGTTCAAGATGATTCGATTGATGGTTATAACATGACCTTTACCGCAGGTATGACCCTTGCAATCAATAGGGGTGAAAACCTTACTTACATGGGCCAAATGTTTAGTGAGCGTGTGTATGACCTTACAAATATCTTCAACACGTGAAGGTGTTCAAGTATTTTTGATTGGGGATCATTACTAACTTGTTGACTTTATTAACCCTGGCAGTGGATGAACCACAAGCCCAAATAACCAACCAACCTGGCGATTATTTTAGATGTCTTGCTTGAGTGACAACGTAGCACCTAGGTTGAGGCCAAGAACTTGTTACCCTCCTCCTTTCAGTCTGTTTTTCTATCTCTTCTTCACAACACTCCCGAGAACCCTCCAGCAAACTCCACCACACGCCCCTTCCTGCCAAACCCTTCCCTCTACGTCGTCAGTAATCAAGACAGACATTCATAGACAGTAAGACAGACATTCATAGTTTTATATGCAGCTACCTGCTGGACCTGGACGATCATTTTATGTCAACTTATGGTTCACATTCTGGCTTCATGACCACAAGCTGATAGCCCTTAAATCCAACAACATATATACATCCTGTTATACAACTGATGTTACTGTCTGACGTATGTATGGTGCGGCTTGATGACCTTACCTGCTGATGGTCAAACATGTTATCATGTTGCAAATATCGTGATTTGTATGTTTTGTTGTGTGGCACAGATTCTGGTGTAGATATCTTTAATAACCTTTACCAGTTACTATCCAGTATAGTGAACGATAGACAGACTTACGTGTTACAGACTCCGTATGATAAACACCTGACGAACCTCGACACAAACATTTATCTGTTGGGTAAGATCAGAGAACGAGTCGTCCAGTGGCAGAACATAAACCTACAACATATAACAACAACAACAACAACAACAACAACAACAACAAACAACTGTTATGTGAAGATCTAGTTATTCAAAGTGAGATGATCACA
>NC_092293.1:3367220-3487220 GCF_036320965.1 Panulirus ornatus
TCTTTCCTGCTGATAAGGTACCGCTTCATAGTAATAGTCTTTCCCTTCATTTGAACGAAGGTATTCATGAAACTAACAAAGGAAGCCTTTCCTTTGTAATCCCGTTTGTAGTAACAGAAGGCCATTGAAGACGTGGATTGGGTCAGGCGAAGTTACACAGACTAACAAGATAGTCCTATAATCAGTGGTCCTGTATCAGCACTGAACTCGAAATACGTCAGAACGACAATTTCAACCCAAGGCTGGAGGGCCAATTGATGATATTCTCACGTCTTGCTCAACCAAGTAACCTCGGTTAGACCTTGTTTATATTCAAATATAGTAAAGCTAATATAGTGAAGTTTGATGATTCTATTTATATGTAAGTTGCAGTGTAGTTTATATAAGGTTCACCTTTCAGATGGGTTCCTGATATACCGACTTACATTCATATATATATATATATATATATATATATATATATATATATATATATATATATATATATATATATATATATATATATATATATATATGGGGATAGAGGAGAAAGAATACTTCCCTCGTATTCCCTGCGTGTCGTAGAAGGCGACTAAAAGGGGAGGGAGCGGGGGCTGGAATACCCCCTTTTTTTTTTTTTTTTTTGATTTTCCAAAAGAAGGAACAGAGAAGGGGGCCAGGTGAGGATATTCCCTCAGAAGCCCAGTCCTCTGTTCTTAACGCATTAAGATAGAGTTCAATGTTGTTGAAAGTGACTTGACTACAAGGATGTAGTGAAGATAGTCTTTCACCAAAAAATACGCTAGTGATATTGAAAGTAAGATGATTATGAGGAAGTAGTGAAGATGGCTTATAACAAGATAGAGGTTTATGATATTAAAAATGAGATAAGAATATGGATGTAGTCAAGATAGTCTTTGACCAAAATAAACGTCATTGATGATGAAAACAAGATGACTGTGAAGATGTAGTGAAGATAACCTAAAACCACAGAAAAGCCATTGATAATCAAAATGATTGTGAGGATGTAGTGATGATGGCGTTTGACCATGATAAACGTCTGTAATGTTGAAAATAACAACTTAATAAGCCAAAGTAAAAAAACTAACAATCAAATCAAATAATTAATTCTAAAACAACGGTAAGCAACCAGAAATAAAAGGGCCTAGAAACACCTAAACGATGAAAATTAAACAAAAGAATTAGGAGGAACATTTCCGATGTATGTCCATAATTTTGTTTATATATAAATACATATATATATATATATATATATATATATATATATATATATATATATATATATATATATATATATATATATATATATATATATATATATATATATATATATATATATACATATATTATCCCTGGGGATAGGGGAGAAAGAATACTTCCCACGTATCCCTGCGTGTCGTAGAAGGCGACTAAAAGGGAAGGGAGCGGGGGGCTGGAAATCTCCCCCTCTTTTTTTTTTTTTTTTTTCTAATTTTCCAAAGGAAGGAACAGAGAAAGGGGCCGGGTGAGGATGTTTCCTTAGAGGCCCAGTCCCCTGTTCTTAATGCTACCTTGCTGAGACGGGAAATGGCGAATAGTATGAAAGAAAAGATATACATATATATATATATATGTATATATATATATATATATATATATATATATATATATATATATATATATATATATATATATATATATATATATATATATATATATATATATATATATAGTTACGAACACGTGTGTGTGTCCACATATTTGCATATTTGAGTATGGTGTATCTCTGTATATATGGTGTTTTTGGTGTAGGATGTGGCTGATATCGGCTCGGATCTCACTTCCCTGACCGTGTTAATTGCCTTAGTAATTATGTTTTGAACCAGATGTTGACCAGTCCTCTAGCACCCAAACCGTTGTCAACGGCGTCAGGTCAAGGCGTGGGGCCAGCTGCAGGATATGTCATCCCGTACGTTCGCTGCTGTCGTGGACAAAGGAACAAAGGAATTTGAATCCTCGCCATATGTAGGCAGGACATTAGGCCTCCTTAAGCCAATCACGTCAAGATGAGGTCGTGACAATCAGTCTATTGACCTATCAAGGGCAATTGTGTCATTCTGACCTATCGTAGCCATAGGTGGCGGGTCGAGGCGTGGCTAGCTGTTCCTGCCTTGTTGGTCCTTCAGATAAAAGGCTCAGACGATCGTCTGGGAGTCGATTCCTTCAACATTCCCGAGTCCAGCAAGGTAATGTAGGCTTTCCCTGTCTCGAACCCCGTAGCCACCGCTGCCCTAGTTTGTAAGATGTTACTGTGTCACGTCAAGTTTAACTAAGTGTAACGATGATGCTTACTGTGTCACGTCAGGTCCAACTAAGTGTAATGTTATCGAACAAAGAGTCATAAAGGAAAGAGATCTCCTGGTTTGAAATCTTATCTGGAATGTTAACTCATGTTCAGTGTTAAGCTCATGTTCAATGTTTAACTCATGTTCAGTGTTAATGAAAATGATTCGTGCCTGATTTATGTGTTCACCTTGTACATTTGAATTCTTTCATTACAGGTAATTCTAACCTTGGTGTTTGTTTTAATCCCATAACGTTAAGATAGCGTTATCCTGAGTTGTGCAACGTAACAAATCTAACGTCCTTGCAAAGTAAAGGATCAATATAGTATTTGTAACGTATATATGTTACTGGCGACCTTGCTCGAATAAGCACTGAGTTCGTAACATATAAATTGGCGACCTTGCCAGGATATTTCTTGCTTTAAGGGAGTCTCTTTCCTCGATTCGTTAATCATGTCGTTGATCAGTGTTGACAATACCGCTCCATCATTAACGTCGGCCGAAGTCTCGATCCCTCCCCATATCCCTAATGATGATAATGTTGATCCCGAGTACTGGAGAATTCAGCCAGAGATAGCTAAGATCAATGCACAAGTGCAGGTACAGAAGTAGCAGACTGAACAAGCTAGGTTAGCTCTCGAACGTGAAAAACTTAGACTTAACGCTTCACCCTCGGGACCAGTGTCGTCTCGGTTGGGTGACTTACATCTCGTACCTAAGTTCGATGAAGATAATGTGGCTTCCTTTTTCCTTAAATTTGAACGGACTGCCCGTGATTGCTCTTGGCCGAAGTCAGCCTGAGTGACAGTTTTGCGGCCCCTCCTTGCTGGCAAAGCTGAATCCACATACACCGCGTTGAACGATGATCAGTGTAATGATTATGAAGTCGTGAAACAGGCAGTGCTGAATTCTTATCATTTAAGTCCGGAAGCACACCGACTTAGATTTCGAGCTAAGAATGAGCGTCCTGATCAAACCTACCTAGATTACTTTCGTGAAAAGTACAAGTTAGGCGTGCAATGGGTACGCTCCGAAGGAGCTTATCATGATGCTGACTCTGTCCTAAAACTAGTAGTATTCGAGGAATGTAGGGACGGTCTACCCCGTGATGTACGGCAGTACATAATGACTAAAACAGCGAAGGATTTTGAGGAGGCTGGGAAACTAGCAGATGAGTACGTGCTAAATCTCAAACTTGACGTGGGCAGACGTTCAAAGGGCTACGACGGCAGAGGGAGGACCAGAGGTCATGTAATCCCACCTGAATCTGCTACCTTGCCGGTAACTCATAAAAGTCAGGGGAAATACTCCCAGGAAGTAAAGTTTTGCTCTCACTGTGGCAAGGCTGGGCACCAGGTGAGGGATTACTGGGCTCGAGAGAAGGAATACAGAGACTTCACCCAAAGTAGGTCGGTAAGTCTCTTCTCAACTTTAGGTCCACTTAGTAAAGTAGGTGAGGCTATCCCTGCTCTTAGGAGAGTGAGTGGTTGCGAGAGTGTTAATCAATCTGTAGTTAAGGATCCGTTCTGTGGGAACTACAATGCGTTCCTGTCTGAGGGCTATGTTAGTAGATGTGGTGTACGACGAAAAGTGACCGTATTACGGGATTCTGGTGCGCTACAGTCCCTGATGTTGGATGGCTTGGTGCCGTGAGAAGAGTTTGGAGACCGAGTCTTGCTAGATGGAGAGTCGGGTTCCAAGGAAGCTCCACTAGTTGATGTGAGAGTAGAAACAGATCTCTTCACGGACCATGCCCTTATAGGGATTGTAGATAAGTTACCTGTCTTAGACGTGGACTTTGTGTTAGGCAGTGACCTAGCGGGTGGGAAGATGAACCCAGTGCCGGTGTTACCTACGGGACCGGTGAAGTCCACGTAGGCAACGCAGCTTGAGGGAGAAGTACCAGAGTTAGTCCCCAACCACGGTGATGCTAGGTCCATGACAGCTGGCACGGCAGGCCGTGTGCCTGAGGACATAGCCGTTGAAACGCAGGAAGTTAAGACTCTCCCCCCCGAGTGAGACCAGCGAGAGGCTGTGTGATACCCTCTCCCCTGGCGTAGACTCCGTCGAGACTGAGGGTTTGTCTCGTGCCCATTCAAGAGAGAAGACTCTCCATGAGGATGAAATTAGTGAGGAGAAGCTGTGTGATACCTCCTATCCTAATTTTGAGTCCATACGAGAGTCAGTGGGTGAGACTGAGGATTTGTCTCCAGCCCATTCAAGACAGACTCAGGAACGGAGGACAATATGGCCTGACAAACGATCTCGTTTGAGAAGGTTTGAGGCGGGAGACGAGGTGTTTCTTCTACTACCGCAACCAGGTCAACCCTTGGCTGCCCGGTTTCAGGGCCCCTACACCATCATCCGGAGTGTAGGAGACTCAAATCACCTAGTCTCTACCCCCGGTAGGCGCAGAGGTCGGAGATTATGCCACGTCAACATGCTTAAGCCATATTTCCCTCGTGATCCTCCCCCTTTGGAACCGAAGGAGCCAGTCTGCATCATCCAACGTCCAGCGGTAGCCGTGTGTGATGAAGTCGACGACGTAGCTGCGAGTGCCTCGGAGGCCTGGGAACCGGGCGGAGGCGCTAACAGGAAGTGGGAGACGAAGCTCTCGCACCTGTCGGAAGAGCAACGTGTGCAAATGTTCGCCTTGTTGTCAAAACACCCAGAGGTTTTCCGAAACACACCTGGACAGCCCTCTCTCGCAACCCATGATGTGGACGTGGAGACAGCCCGACCGGTTAAATTGGCTCCGTACCGAGTGAGCCCACAACGAGCGGCCATCCTTCGCACTGAGCTGAACTATATGCTTTTGAGCACGACCTGATTGAGCCATGTCAGTCAGAGTGGGGCTTCCCTGTTACTCTCGTATCCAAGTCCGATGGGACATATCGATTCTGTATTGACTACCGCCAGGTTAATGAGTTGACAAGAACTGACAGTTACCCCCTGCCACGAGTGGAAGACCGCATAGATCGCGTCGGCAATGCTCGCTTCCTCTCAAAACTAGACCTCAGAAAAGGATACTGGCAGATTAGGTTGACGGAGAGAGCACAAGATATCAGCACCTTTGTAGTGCTAGGACAAACTTATAAGTGTAAAGTGATGCCTTTTGGCATGAAGAACGCCCCTGCTACATTTCAGCGACTTACGGACATCCTCATCAGAGACCTGCCTGGTTGTGTCGTCTACCTGGATGATATTGTGATATACAGTCAGAGTTGGGACGAGCGTCTGCAGAGACTTGACGGCCTTGAATAAGGCTAACCTTGTTCTCAATTGGAACAAATGCGAGTTTGTGAAGGCCAAGGTGCAATATTTGGGTAATGTGATCGGTCAAAGTGAGCTAGCCCCACCGACTGCGAAGGTCCAGTCTTTATCCCAGATGAGTGCCCCCCGATCTCGAAGAGAACTGAGACGTTTTATGGGTATGGTTGGGTACTATAGGATGTTCATTGTAAATTTTGCAACAGTCGCAACCCTCTGACAGATTTATTGAAGAAAGATGTTAGATATGTGTGGAATGAGCAGTGTGAGATAGCCTTTCATCAATTAAAATCCATACTTTGTAATAGTGCTATTTTGCAGGCCCCTGATTTTGATCAACCTTTCAAGTTAGCTGTTGACGCCAGCAATGTGGGAGCCGGTGCTGTCCTCTTGCAGGAGGACGAGAACCATGTTGAGCACCCTGTCGCTGTCTCCCGCGTTAGCGAGGTAGCGCAAGAAAACAGACGAAAGAATGGCCCAACCCGCCCACATACACATGTATATACATACACGTCCACACCCGCAAATATACATACCTATACATCTCAATGTACACATATATATACACACACAGACATACATATATACACATGTACATAATTCATACTGTCTGCCTTTATTTGTTCCCATCGCCACCTCGCCACACATGGAATAACAACCCCCTCCCCCCTCATGTATGCGAGGTAGCGCTAGAAAAGACACCAAAGGCCCCATTCGTTCACACTCAGTCTCTAGCTGTCATGTAATGATGCACTGAAACCACAGCTCCTTTTCCACATCCAGGCCCCACCTACTTTCCATGGTTTACCCCAGACGCTTCACATACCCTGGTTCAATCCATTGACAGCACGTCGACCCCGGTATACCATATCGTTCCAATTCACTCTATTCCTTGCCCTCCTTTCACCCTCCTGCAAGTTCAGGCCCCGATCATTCAAAATCTTTTTCACTCCATCTTTCCACCTCCAATATGGTCTCCCACTTCTCGTTCCCTCAACCTCTGACATATAAATCCTCTTGGTCAATCTTTCCTCACCCATTCGCTCCATGTGACCAAACCATTTCAAAACACCCTCTTCTGCTCTCTCAACCACACTCTTTTTATTACCACACACCTCTCTTACCCTATTATTACTTACTCTATCAAACCATCTCACACCACATATTGTCCTCAAACATCTCCACTTCTCCTCGTTCCCTCCACCTCTGACACATATATCCTCTTGGTCAATCTTTCCTCACTCATTCTCTCCATGTGACCAAACCATTTCAAAACACCCTCTTCTGCTCTCTCAACCACGCTCTTTTTATTTCCACACATCTCTCTCACCCTTACATTACTTACTCGATCAAACCACCTCACACCACATATTGTCCTCAAACATCTCATTTCCAGCACATCCACCCTCCTGCGCACAACTCTATCCATAGCCCACGCCTCGCAACCATACAACATTGTTGGAACCACTATTCCTTCAAACATACCCATTTTTGCTTTCCGAGATAATGTTCTCGACTTCCAAACATTCTTCAAGGCTCTCAGAATTTTCGCCCCCTCCCCCACCCTATGATTCACTTGCGCTTCCATGGTTCCATCCGCTGCCAGATCCACTCCCAGATATCTAAAACACTTTACTTCCTCAAGTTTTTTTCCATTCAAACTTACCTCCCAATTGACTTGACCCTCAACCCTACTGTATTTAATAACCTTCCTCTTATTCACATTTACTCTTAACTTTCTTCTTTCACACACTTTACCAAACTCAGTCACCAGGTTCTGCAGTTTCTTACATGAATCAGCCACCAGCGCTGTATCATCAGCGAACAACAACTGACTCACTTCCCAAGCTCTCTCATCTACAACAGACTGCATACTTGCCCCTCTTTCCAAAACTCTTGCATTCACCTCCCTAACAACCCCATCCATAAACAAATTAAACAACCATGGAGACATCACACACCCCTGCCGCAAACCTACATTCACTGAGAACCAATTACTTTCCTCTCTTCCTACACGTACACATGCCTTACATCCTCGATAAAAACTTTTCACTGCTTCTAACAACATGCCTCCCACACCATATATTCTTAAAACCGTCCACAGAGCTTCTCTATCAACTCTATCATATACCTTCTCCAGATCCATAAATGCTACATACAAATCATTTGTTTTTCTAAGTATTTCTCACATACATTCTTCAAAGCAAACACCTGATCCACACATCCTTTACCACTTCTGAAACCACACTGCTCTTCCCCAATGTGATGCTCTGTACATGCCTTCACCCTCTCAATCAATACCCTTCCATATAATTTACCAGGAATACTCAACAAACATATACCTCTGTAATTTGAGCACTCACTCTTATCCCCTTTGCCTTTGTACAATGGCACTATGTAAGCATTCCGCCAATCCTCAGGCACCTCACCATGAATCATACATACATTAAATAACCTTACAAACCGTCAACAATACAGTCATCCCCTTTTTTAATAAATTCCACTGCAATACCATCCAAACCTGCTGCTTTGCCGGCTTTCATCTTCCGTAAAGCTTTTACTACCTATTCTCTATTTACCAAATCATTTTCCCTAACTCTCTCACTTTGTACACCACCTCGACCAAAACACCCTATATCTGCCACTCTATCATCAAACACATTCAACAAATTTTCAAAATACTCACTCCATCTCCTTCTCACATCACCACTACTTGTTATCACCTCCCCATTAGCCCCCTTCACTGAAGTTCCCATTTGCTCCCTTGTCTTACGCACTTTATTTACCTCCTTCCAAAACATCTTTTTATTCTCCCTGAAATTTAATGATACTCTCTCACCCCAACTCTCATTTGCCCTCTTTTTCACCTCTTGCACCTTTCTCTTGACCTCCTGCCTCTTTCTTTTATACCTCTCCCAGTCATTTGCATTTTTTCCCTGCAAAAATCGTCCAAATGCCTCTCGCTTCTCTTTCACTAATAATCTTACTTCTTCATCCCACCACTCACTACCTTTTCTAATCAACCCACCTCCCACGCTTCTCATGCCACAAGCATCTTTTGCGCAAGCCATCACTGCTTCCCTAAATACATCACATTCCTCCCCCACTCCCCTTACCTCCTTTGTTCTCACCTTTTTCCATTCTGTTCTCAGTCTCTCCTGGTACTTCCTCACACAGCTCTCCTTCCCAAGCTCACTTACTCTCACCACCCTCTTCACCCCAACATTCTCTCTTCTTTTCTGAAAACCCCACAAATCTTCAGCTTCGCCTCCACAAGATAATGATCAGACATCCCTCCAGTTGCACCTCTCAGCACATTAACATCCAAAAGTCTCTCTTTCGTGCGTCTATCAATTAACACGTAATCCAATAACGCTCTCTGGCCATCTCTCCTACTTACATGCGTGTAGTTATGTATATCTCGCTTTTTAAACCAGGTATTCCCAATCACCAGTCCTTTTTCAGCACATAAATCTACAAGCTCTTCACCATTTCCATTTACAACACTGAACACTCCATGTATACCAATTATTCCCTCAACTGCCACATTACGCACCTTTGCATTCAAATCACCCATCACTATAACCCGGTCTTGTGCATCAAAACCACTAACACACTCATTCAGCTGCTCCCAAAACACTTGCCTCTCATGATCTTTCTTCTCATGCCCAGGTGCATATGCACCAATAATCACCCATCTCTCTCCATCAACTTTCAGTTTTACCCATATCAATATAGAATTTACTTTCTTACACTCTATCACATACTCCCACAACTCCTGATTCAGGAGTAGTGCTACTCCTTCCCTTGCTCTTGTCCTCTCACTAACCCCTGACTTTACTCCCAAGACATTGCCAAACTACTCTTCCCTTTTACCCTTGAGCTTCGTTTCACTCAGAGCCAAAACATCCAGGTTCCTTTCCTCAAACATACTACCTATCTCTCCTTTTTTCTCATCTTGGTTACATCCACACACATTTAGACACCCTAATCTGAGCCTTCGAGGAGGATGAGCACTCCTCGCGCTCCTTCTTCTGTTTCCCCTTTTAGAAAGTTAAAATACAAGGAGGGGAGGGTTTCTAGCCCCCCGCTCCCGTCCCCTTTAGTCGCCTTCTACGACACGTGAGGAATGCGTGGGAAGTATTCTTTCTCCCCTATCCCCAGGTATACACATATATATATATATATATATATATATATATATATATATATATATATATATATATATATATATATATATATATATATATATATATATATATATATATATATATATATATATATATATATATATATATATATATATATATATATATATATATATATATATATATATATATATATATTTATTTATTTATTCATTTGTTTTGCTTTGTCGCTGTCTCCCGCGTTTGCGAGGTAGCGCAAGGAAACAGACTAAAAATATGGCCCAACCCACCCCCATACACATGTATATACATACACGTCCACACGTGTATATATATACATGTACATGTATATACGTATATGTATCTTTCTTTCTTTTCTTTCTCTCATACTATTCGCCATTTCCCGTTAGCGAGGTAGGGTTAAGAACAGAGGACTGGGCCTTTGAGGGAATATCCTCACCTGGCCCTCTTCTCTGTTCCTTCTTTTGGAAATTAAAAACAAAAAACGAGAGCTGAGGATTTCCAGCCACCCGCTCCCTCCCCTTTTAGTCGCCTTCTACGACACGCAGGGAATACGTGGAAAGAATTCTTTCTCCCCTATCCCTAGGGATAAGTAATCATCTATTCACCCATATATCCATAGCACCTTATATAACACATTTCTGCACAAGTAATTAAATATTAAGTAATCAATCCATCATATAACCTCTTTGTCGTATACCCTCCCTATTATCTATAATAAAATAATAAAATCCTAAATACCTGTAAATAAAAGGGAACACTTGAGCTTTCACCTTAACTTTCTATTGCTCTGATAATTTTCGTCCCACAAAGGGGCCCCTGAAACCAAAATATGCCTATCTACATAAGAAAAATGTACAACATTCTTTTTTTTTTTTACAAAATCCAGGATCATTACTTTTTTCCATTACTTTGTAATTAGCTTCAAAATACTTCCTCCCAGTAAAGACAAACTGTAAATGACCAACAGCTTATATGCTGCCAAGAGGCACAAAAAATATTTTGCTCAGGGATAAAATACTATCACTTTAAACTCATTTCCTAAATTCCACTGATCAAACCAAAGGAAGAGCTGCTTGAGGATAAAAAAACACTTCGCTTAGGGATAAAACACGATCACTTTAAACTTATTTCCAAACTTTCATTGATTAAACCAAAGCAAGAGACTGCTTGAACATGGTAAACACATTGTGGACAGTAGTTTGATTTACCATTTTTTGGTG
Organism: Panulirus ornatus; assembly: GCF_036320965.1. Classification (NCBI taxonomy): domain Eukaryota; kingdom Metazoa; phylum Arthropoda; class Malacostraca; order Decapoda; family Palinuridae; genus Panulirus; species Panulirus ornatus. The sequence goes on from NC_092293.1 coordinate 3,378,207, forward strand.
GTCTAACTGTCTTGTTTGGGCCTGGTTGAAAAGCATGTCTTTGAAGCTTTAGCGAGTTAAGCATAAAGCTGAAGTATAGTTCACAGACATATATTTCTTAAAAGGAGTACAGCTTAGATATTCCCATGTAATTCTGTGTCGGCTTTCAAAAATGTATCAGAGAAAAGGTATGTGTTGCTTTGTAAACAATTCAGAACATACATCACCTATGTACATGACCACAACTGCAACTTGGCACAGATATATTCTCACTCACACAGATGCATAGAGTATGATGGTAGTCTCAACCTCTTCCCTCCTCCTCCCCCAGAATCTCTTCTCTCCAAGCAGGGGTGGGTTGGGTGGTGGCTGGAGGATAGAAACATCAGTGCAGGTCATGCCTCATGGGAGGGCCAGGTTTCCGCAGTAGGCTGGACGAGGAGTGGGTGTGCTTGAGAGAATCATTATGAGTTTTATATTCCATAACTGTATTGAGAGGAAGGTTAAGAACTCGCTTCAAAGTGTCACGGATTCGTCCTGTTGTTACTGTGTCCTGTGCACTTCGATTCCAAATAGAGATAATGTCCCCCCAGAAATCTCACTGATATGACAGCACCACAGATCTCATCTCCAACCATGAACTGTTCACCTAGCATTACCAATAGCATGTTCTCTCAACACCGTGAAGCCAGTCCTTGGCGTAAACGAACAATCCATTTCCCCCCATTCTTATTCCCAACATCTTCTCACATGGGCTTTATTCCATCTTTAGAAATATGTATATCCGAGTGTGAAGTTAGGTCAACAGGAAGGACTAAACGACTATCGTAACCCCAAAACTGTTCCACTGATGCAAATCTTCCAAGTAACCTGAGGTTCTGGTCATAATTTTGTGTTGTAGTCTGCTTTCCTGGTGCTCGACGACTGAACCATATACAATAAGTATACTGCACTCTATGCTTCCCACACTTAACTTCAACTGATGGCAATGGGTTTTCTGTCTCCTTTGAGTCGCGATTTCCACCCTCTTCTTCACCCGAGTCATCATTAGATTTACGAGCATCGTATTTGTTCACCATGGTGGACATGATATAAGAGTTGTCAACTACACAGTACGCTGTCTCCCGCGTTAGCGAGGTGGCGCAAAGAAACAGACGAAAGAAATGGCCCAAACCCACCCACATACACATGTATATACAAACGCGTCCACACACGCACATGTACATGCCTATACATCTCAACGTATACATATATATACACAAACAGACATATACATATATACACATGTACATAATTCATACTGTCTGCCCTTATTCATTCCTGTTGCCACCTCGCCACATATGAATATGACAACCCCCTCTCCCCGCATGTGTGCTAGGTAGCACTGGGAAAAGACAACAAAGGCCACATTCGTTAACACTCAGTCTTTAGCTGTCAGATATAATGCAACGAAACCACAGCTCCCTTTCCACATCCAGGCCCCACACAACTTTCCATGGTTTACCCCAGACGCTTCGCATGCTCTGGTTCAATCCATTGACTGTACGTCGAACCCGGTATACCGCATCGTTCTAATTCACTCTATTCCTTACACGCCTTTCACCCTTCTGTATGTTCAGGCCCCGATCACTCAAAATCTTTTCCACTCCCTCTTTCCACCTACAATTTGGTCTCCCACTTCTAGTCGTTCCCTCCACCTCTGACACATATATCCTCTTTGTCAATCTTTCCTCACTCATTCTCTCCATGTGACCAAACCATTTCAAAACACCCTCTTCTGCTCTCTCAACCACACTCTTTTTACTATCACACATCTCTCTTACCCTTTCATTACTTACTCGATCAAACCACCTAACACACATATTGTCCTGAAACATCTTATTTCCAACAAATCCACCCTCCTGCGCACAACTCTATCTATAGCCCACGCCTCGCAACCATATAACATTGTTGGAACCACTATTCCTTCAAACATACCCATTTTTGCTTTCCGAGATAACGTTCTCACCATCCACACATTTCTAACGCTCCCAGAACTTTAACCCCCTCCCCCACCCTATGACTCACTTCCGCTTCCAAGGTTCCATCCGCTGCCGAATCAACTCCCAGATATCTAAAACAATTCACTTCCTCCAGTTTTTCTCCATTCAAATGTACCTCCCAACTGACTTGTCCCTCACCCCTACTGTACCTAATAACCTTGCTCTTATTCACATTTACTCCCAGCTTTCTTCTTTCACACACTTTACCAAACTCATTCACCAGTTTCTGCAGTTTCTCACCCGAATCAGCCACCAGCGCTGTATCATCAGCGAACAACAACTAACTCACTTCCCAAGCTCTCTCATCCACAACAGACTTCATACTTGCCTCTCTCTCCAAAACTCTTGCATTCACCTCCCTAACAACCCCGCAGACCGACATTCATTGACAACCAATCACTTTCCTCTTTTCCTGCTCGAAGACATGCCTTACATCCTCGATGAAAACTTTCGCCTCTTCTAACAACTTGCCTCCCACACCATATATTCTTAATACCTTCCACAGACCATCACTATCAACTCTATCATATGCCTTCTCCAGATCCATAAATGCCACATACAAATCCATTTGCTTTTCTAAGTATTTCTCACATACATTCTTCAAAGCAAACACCTGATCCACACATCCTCTACCACTTCTGAAACCACACTGCTCTTTCCCAATCTGATGCTCTGTACATGCCTTCACCCTCTCAATCAATACTCTCCCATATAATCTCCATGAATACTCAACAAACTTATACCTCTGTAATTTGAGCACTCACCTTTATCCCCTTTCCCTTTGAACAATGGCACTATACAAGCATTCCACCAATCCTCAGGCACCTCACCATGAGTCATACATACATTAAATAACCTTACCAACCAGTCAGGCAGGACAGGAGAGAGAAGCTTGGTACAAGAGTCAGGCAGGAGAGGAGAGAGAGGCTTGGGACGAGAGTCAGGCAGGACAGGAGAGAGAGGCTTGGGACGAGAGTCAGGCAGGACAGGAGAGAGAGGCTTGGGACGAAAGTTAGGTAGGACAGGAGAGAGAGGCTGGGGGTGAGAGTCAGGCAGGAGAGGAGAGGTACCACGTCAGTCTCTCGTCCCCTTACACAAGTCATCAAGTCTAGTCTCTCCTTTGCCACTCCAAACCTCCAGCCTGACCCAACAACACTGTGGTCTGCATGATGGAAGCACACATGAAATATTTACAAGAATTTCCTTCTCTACACTTGCCTCCAGAACTTTCTATCATGCTTGTAGGTCCAAAAGTTGACTCCAGGCCTTAGCACAGACGTCATTGAGATCACCAACCGGTCAAATGTATACTGTAAACACATAATGACAAAGGAAAACATACTTACGGTTACGTACATACATGCACGTATAACCTTAATGGTCAGGTCAAAGGTCAGACCATCATAATACCTGAAGGTCGCGCCGTCGTGTTCAGCCACACAGATCTTTCAGAGCTTCATGCCTGAGCACGATACCACATTACCAGCTTCCAATATTATACTACCTTTCCCGCCACACCACACAACAGCCTCACCTTAATGTCATGTAACATCAACATTTATATTTGGTCTCTGACGACAACCCGCCACCACCAGCAGACCCATGCAGGCCACCATGTCACTTACGTCACTACAGTTTCCAGGCACCACGTGGCATTTTAGTGGCTGTTAATTACCACTCCTCTGACTCAGGCAGCTTTCTTACCTTCCTGTCTCACCCAGACGTTGTCTGCTGGCTCTCACTCCACAAACATACAACCTCTCCTTCCCAGACATAACACATTACAACACCTTACTCCCACCACTTTGATCTTTTTCTTCGTGACAATATATTTTTCTGCGGAGAGCGTTACGCGCTTGCCCTGCCTTTGACAAAATCTCGTTAGATGAACACATAAGCCAGAACTCTCTCTCTCTCTCTCTCTCTCTCTCTCTCTCTCTCTCTCTCTCTCTCTCTCTCCAGCCAGCCACTATGAATGTAGATTGCGTGACTGAGTGAGAGCAATGAAGTTCTTGCCATATGACGGCAAGCCACTCTGCACCCCACCGACCCACCCAGTGCATATCAACTTGCCTGTCGAGAGAGAGAGAGAGAGACTACCTACGAGTATTTACGATCACAAATAATACTGAAAACAAAGGCCCCGCTGGGAATCGAACCCGGACCAACTGTTTATGAGGCAGATGTGCTAACCACTACGCCACGGAGCCACTTGTCAGTGGACTCAAAGAATCTGGTACAAACATAATGGTAATGGTTTCTGATAGATATGTATTGTGTTGCATTATGATGGTTGTTCATAACCAAGATATTTAAGCCTGAATCCTTAAGATTATATAAAAGATAATAAAAACGTGTTAGAAACATAAGCATTTATGATTATAAAGAACAGAATGCATTATCACGTGGGTATCTAAGAAATAAATTCAATGCAAGAAGTTAGTTTAAGGCAGAAGTATTTCATAATTTAACAAAATATTTACCTCTACGTGCCTTTTCTTTCGTCATCATTTCTTATGTTTACCATCAAGAAATGTCTTTTACCTAACATAAAAATTCTGTATAGGTATTTGATTAATGTTCTCCAACGACGCGTTGTATGAGTCTTCGTTAGTGAAGTTCATTTCGTGTAATGGATCATGCATTACAAAGTTGTGTCCATCCACACAAGTGTTACACGTCCCGGGTAAAGATATTTCCTAGAAATGGCGTCTATCTAACACAGATACGTCTTCTATAGATATTTGTAAAACATTCTTCTGAGGGACGATACCTAACACTTTCGTATTAAAGTTGATCAGTTGTAAGTGATCAAGCATTACAAAGGTGTGTCCATTGCCACAGGTGCTAGTGATCCCGGGCGGGTCAAGGTATTTCACCATCTTTGTTTCCTCAACACTTCTAGTTATATATGTTTCATCCTTGATGTGATCCTTACAATGAGTATTCATGGTTTGTAATTCTCTTCATCCTTATCATAGCATTAATCAGTTGAAGTGCAGAATACTTATATGAAACTGACTACTGTATTCTGTTTGAAACATAATGCTATAAAAGGTGTTACCGGACTCCACTCGTAAGTGGTTATGGTTCACATTCTGGCTTCATGACCTTTAGGTGATAGCCCTTAAATCCAACAACATATATACATCCTGTTATACAACTGATGTTACTGTCTGACGTATGTATGGTGCGGCTTGATGACCTTACCTGCTGATGGTCAAACATGTTATCATGTTGCAAATATCGTGATTTGTATGTTTTACCGAATGGTAGAGATTCTGGTTTAATGACATTTCTTGCTAATAGCAAGTAAATGCAACAACAGATATACATACTTACGTGTTACAGAGGCCATATGATAAGGGCCCGAGCCAGGCAAGGACCTGACGAATATCCAAACAAGAAATTCCCTGTTAGGCAAGTTGAAAACGGCTGTGTAGAAGCGAGGACCCGTAATAGAAAGAATAACTACAACAACAATGATAACAACAACAACAACAACAACAACAACAACAACAACAACAACAACAACAACAACAAAACTGTTACGTGAAGACCTAGCTAATGTGACACAAATCATAACTGCTAAGAGAAGACTTGTTGAACATAACAATAACATAACTGTACAGAAAATGATAGTTTCTGAGAACATGTCAAGTGCAGACCTGGTGACTCTCACAACAGATAATCATTATTCAGCAACGGATAACAATTGTATACAGTAACTTACAAACATTGTTTCTCATGACAGAAGATGATCCAGCCTTTACACACGACAAACTACAGACAGCACTGAGCTCCGGCACGTTGAACTCTCCACTAACTACCAGGAACCCTCCTCCTCCTTCTGACGATCCCGAGAACATTGTGTGTTGACCACCCGACACCCACCCACCCCACACCTCCTGTATACGTAAGGCTGGTCAACAGTAGACGGTCTCCTCCCAACACCGGTCACGACGACTCTTACCTGAGTGACCAAGGCTGCCACCGTAGCCAGTGAGGTGGTACAGGGTGTGTGTCTTCACCTGTTGCTTATGTTTCCCTGGTGTGGTCGGGCAGTCAGAGGAGGTGGCCTGGGTAAACAGCCTTATTTAGGTGTATGTTCTTGACTCCAGCCAAATCTTCCAACCGCAGGACATACCATACCAGGTGACACCTTCCCAGGTGTGGGGTCCTGGCTATAGCTCTCCCGGCAGTGACGTCTTCCATGTGTGGGTAATATTGTGGCGATTGTATGTACCTGATACAACGCATTATATTGAAAATGGAGTAATGATGATAGAAACAGCCGGTTATTCCCATCATTGATCACCAGGGAATATAGGTAATATAACAGTATTTTCTCAATGGATTGCTATTAGAATGATCAAATGTTAATAGTTTGATAATTGCATAACAACAATACGTGTACCCAATAATGTTCCTGGAGGCCAGGGTGCAGATATGTATGAAAGTTGATCAAGTAGGACATGTATAACGTAATTGAAAATTTATTTTGATATAACATTTACTTGTAAACATGTGAAAATAAGTTGTTATATAAAGAGCGAGCAAAGACATATACCCAGTGTGTAGCTGCTGGTCTTTCGTCTATCTTTAAGCAGCGGAAGACAATATAAAATGAAGTCACGTGACTTCAGGTAGACTTCAATTCCAACCCTGGCCTTCCCGGCCTGCCAGTTAATCTTCTGGCCAGTTAAATCATTATGGTACGAGGGAAACCTACTGGTCTTAAATCATTATGGTACGAGGGAAACCAACTGGTCTTAAATCATTATGGTACGAGGGAAACCTACTGGTCTTAAATCATTATGGTACGAGGGAAACCTATTGGTCTTAAATCATTATGGTACGAGGGAAACCTACTGGTCTTAAATCATTATGGTACGAGGGAGACCAGTTCTATGATATAATCAATGATGTACCCATGTAAGGGTCTAGGGCCAGGTATATATAGTGTATGTGGTATTGGAATTATCATTAACACCTGAAGGAGTTAAAGACTATTGACATGATAGTTGTAACTTGCAGTTCACGTGTCTATTGACCTTGGCAGTTGATGGGCCTAAACCACCACTAACCGGTCAACCAACCAACCATTATCTTGTATATGTTACTTGATCAAAACACCAGGCTTGGCCCCACCACCTACTACCCTTCTCCAGACACACTTACTGCCTCCTAACCATTAGTGTCTTACTCTCACAACATCAGACAGAGAGGAGAGTGTCTCCAGACACACTTGCTGCCTCCTAACCATTAGTGTCTTACTCTCACAACATCAGACAGAGAGGAGAGTGTCTCCAGACACACTTGCTGCCTCCTAACCATTAGTGTCTTACTCTCACAACATCAGACAGAGAGGAGAGTGTCTCCAGACACACTTGCTGCCTCCTAACCATTAGTGTCTTACTCTCACAACATCAGACTGAGAGGAAAGTGTCTCCAGACACACTTGCTGCCTCCTAACCATTAGTGTCTTACTCTCACAACATCAGACAGAGAGGAGGGTGTCTCCAGACACACTTGCTGCCTCCTAACCATTAGTGTCTTACTCTCACAACATCAGACAGAGAGGAGAGTGTCTCCAGACACACTTGCTGCCTCCTAACCATTAGTGTCTTACTCTCACAACATCAGACAGAGAGGAGAGTGTCTCCAGACAGACACACTTGCTGCCTCCTAACCATTAGTGTCTTACTCTCACAACATCAGACAGAGAGGAGGGTGTCTCCAGACACACTTGCTGCCTCCTAACCATTAGTGTCTTACTCTCACAACATCAGACAGAGAGGATGTTATGCCTCTTATCTAACACAAGACAGCGTGAAGAGTTTTTATTGTTTCTGAAAGACAAACAACAAGTAGGTTTGATAAACTGTCTGCGTTGTGGCGCGGGAGGCGTGAAGGATAAGGTGTACCACTGTCACTGACTTTATTGATGTGTAAAGACGACTGGGATGGCGGGTGGCTACACATTGTACCGCCAGCGGGGGCAAATTTTGGACTGTTACAACATGGTAATCGGGGTCTGGCTAACCACTATGGGGGTTAGGCGCGCAGGTTATCGCGTTACTGATTGCGTGCCTGGGAAAAGGTCATGCTGCATGTTATATGGGTTTAATTCCGGCTGGTGTAAAGGGTAAACCGTCCAGCGGCGGGAGGTGTCTGAGGCCGGGTAGAGTAGGCTGTGTTACTATTTTCGGTTTGGTCGGTTTGCGGGGGCTTTCATGCACTGGGTTTAGCTGGGGGAGGGGGGGGGGGGCACAAGGGGGGGATGGTGGGGGGGGTGGAGAGATTGAGGTTGGGTGGGTGGTGGTGGGGAGGTGTGGGGGGTGTTGTGGGGTTGGGTGTGGAGGGGGTGGGGGTTGGGACGGTTCGTGAGTTTAGGGGGGGTAGTATATGTGGTTTGGGATTTTTTTTGTTTGGTTATTGTTGTTTTTTTTTGTTTTATTAGATATTTTCTTGGTTTTATCATAGAACGAAGTTATTGATTTTTCTTGTGTTTGTGTATTTTGTTTTTTGTCTGGTTTTTGTAGTTTTTTTGGTGGTAGTTATTCTTTTGTTATTGTTAGCACGGGGGAGGGAGAGGGGGGGGGGGGGGGGGGGGGGGGGGGGGGGGGGGGGGGGGGGGGGGGGGGGGGGGGGGGGGGGGGGTGGGGGGGGGTGTTGGTGGGGGTGAGGGGGCGGGGCGGGGCAGGGGAGTGGACTGGGGGCTAGAGGGGGGGTGGGGAGGGTGGGGGGGGGCGGCAGAGGGGTGGGGGGTGCGATGAGGGGGGAGTGGGGGGGAGGGCTTTGGGTGGGGAGCTGGGGTGGGGGGGAGGGAGCACTAGGGAGGGCATGTGGGGGGTCGGGGGGGGCTTTCTGGTGTCTTTTCTTGTTTTTTTTGTCTTTTTATCTTTGTTCGGGGGGGAGGGGGGGAGGGTGGGGAGGCGAGGGGGGGGGGGGGTGGGGAGGGGGGGTGAGGGTGGGGGGGGGGGAGGCTTGCGGGGTGGGGTGGTGGGTTGGGGGGGGGGGGGGGGGGGGGGGGGGTGGTGAGGAGAGGGGTGTGGGGGGGGTGTGGGCAAAGGAGACTGGGCGGGATGTGGGGGGAGGGGGGGAGGGGGGGGAGGGAGCGGGGGGGGGGGGGGGGGGGGGGGGGGGGGGGAGGAGGGGGGGCGGCGTTGGGGGTAGAGGCGGGGGGGCGGGGATGGGAATTTTTTTTTAGGGGGGGGGGGGGGGGGTGTGGATGGGGGGGGGGGCTGGCGGGCTGAAGGGGGTGGGCGGGGGGGAGGCGGGGATGTGGAGGGGGGGTGGTTGGGGGGTCGGGGGCTGACACATCAGCCGGGGTCTCAGGACGTTGATAAGGTCATGGTCGGATCCCCTTATGTATCTATCATGTGACCTCAGGTCAGTTATTGAACGTTATCGCTGATAATACAGCGTTGTTAGGCGGTTAATGATGGTGGTTATTAACCTCGCTTAGACACAGACATACACTCGAACAAGGTTGTATATAAGCCCGGCTAGCTCAGTCGGTAGAGCACGAGATTCTTAATCTCGGGGTCGTGGGTTCGAGCCCCACGTTGGGCGGTAACAGTTTTCTATGATGTAACATGAAACAGCTTCTGAACATACCACCCACCGCTCGTCTAGATCTACCAATCTGCTAAACACAAGACATCTGAAGAGTTATTAAGTACTGAAAGACAAACAACAATTCTGTTTGAAACAGTCAGCGATGATGCGCGGGAGGCTGAAGGAAATGTGTCACTGTTCACTGACTTTAATGATGATAAATACGACCTGGTATGGCTGTGTCTACACACTACCGCCATCTGGTCAACATTGTACATACCAACATTTAAACTGTGACATTCAACCACAAGGTTTAAAGTCGCTCATGAAAACGCGAACTTAAAATCTATCCATTTAAATCTACCATTCATCAATAAACATTTAAACACCGTCATTTGAACGTAAACCTTCCAGCTGCGTTATTTTACCAGAGTCCTTTAAGATACGTCATATAAACACAAAACTTAAATGTACGTTAAGCTTGTGCAAACCATCATTGAAACTCAAACTTTTGAATTAGAATTGTAATGAAATTGCGAACTTTTAACTCTGTCAAATTACAGCTATTGTCCAAAATGATTCACTTAATTGACAAATTTTAATGTCAGTTAATTTAACGATATCCTTTGTGGTTCATCTTTGACACACAAACCTTTTAACTTTGTCTCTAGAACTGAACACAACCATTAAGTTTCATAACTGGAATGGAAATTTGGATAATCTATCAAAATTCGTCATATAACGCGAACTTTTAAATCCTTCCATTCAGTTGGGCCGTTACTTGCCTGGCTGCCATTCATAATATGTCCTTTTATATTGTATGTTGACTACGCTCTCATTCATTCGTCATTTGGATCGTCTCACTGATATTCCATTCATAAACTTCATTCCTAAAGCTTATTTTTGACCACCATGTTGTTTCCTTAAGGTTTATAATTCTTTGTGTATTTAATAATAGAAGATTCAATGATATTTCTCGTGGTACTGGAATTAGAGATAATAATGCCATCTCAGTTATTAACTCTAACTCCAGCACCTCGAGAAATATCATTAAATCATCTATTTCTGAATACACAAAGAATTATAATCTTAATATTAGTGATGGTCTATACAAATTGGATAACTTTAATGTTGATAAAATGTGTAAACAATTCACCTTCTTGTCCACATAATAAGTTTATGATACGCTTGTTGTCTGTCTTGGACAATCACATGTTTACCATATGGCGCCCTAGCTACGTCTCTTCGTTGTATATCAATTGAGTGTTATATTTCTCTCTTGCGTCTCCCTTGATGATGTGAGTATTACACGAAAGTGCACTTGGGAACTTATCGTGTTTATTTTCCTAGTGGACTCATAAGAGTATATTTGATCACGTGCAAAATCGTGATCCTTTCCAATATATATATATATATATATATATATATATATATATATATATATATATATATATATATATATATATATATATATATATTTTTTTTTTTTTTTTTTTTTTCATACTATTCGCCATTTCCCGCGATAGCGAGGTAGCGTTAAGAACAGAGGACTGGGCCTTTAAGGGAATATCCTCACCTGGCCCCCTTCTCTGTTCCTTCTTTGGAAAAATTAAAAAAAAAAACGAGAGGGGAGGATTTCCAGCCCCCCGCTCCCTTCCCTTTTAGTCGCCTTCTACGACACGCAGGGAATACGTGGGAAGTATTCTTTCTCCCCTATCCCCAGGGATAGTATATATATATATATATATATATATATATATATATATATATATATATATATATATATATATATATATATATATATTCTTTTTCTTTCATACTATTCGCCATTTCCCGCGTCAGCGAGGTAGCGTTAAGAACAGAGGACTGGGCCTCTGAGGAAACATTCTCACCCGGCCCCCTTCTCTGTTTCTTCCTTTGGAATATTAAAAAAAAAACGAGAGGGGAGGATTTTCAGCCCCCCGCTCCCTTCCCTTTTAGTTCGCCTTCTACGACACGCAGGGAATACGTGGGAAGTATTCTTTCTCCCCTATCCCCAGGGATAATATATATATACATATATATATATATATATATATATATATATATATATATATATATATATATATATATATATATATATATATATATATATATATATATATATATATATATATATATGTATATATATATATATATATATATATATATATATATATATATTTTTTTTTTTTTTTATACTTTGTCGCTGTCTCCCGCGTTTGCGAGGTAGCGCAAGGAAACAGACGAAAGAAATGGCCCAACCCCCCCCATACACATGTACATACACACGTCCACACACGCAAATATACATACCTACACAGCTTTCCATGGTTTACCCCAGACGCTTCACATGCCTTGATTCAATCCACTGACAGCACGTCAACCCCTGTATACCACATCGCTCCAATTCACTCTATTCCTTGCCCTCCTTTCACCCTCCTGCATGTTCAGGCCCCGATCACACAAAATCCTTTTCACTCCATCTTTCCACCTCCAATTTGGTCTCCCTCTTCTCCTCGTTCCCTCCACCTCCGACACATATATCCTCTTGGTCAATCTTTCCTCACTCATTCTCTCCATGTGCCCAAACCATTTCAAAACACCCTCTTCTGCTCTCTCAACCACGCTCTTTTTATTTCCACACATCTCTCTTACCCTTACGTTACTTACTCGATCAAACCACCTCACACCACACATTGTCCTCAAACATCTCATTTCCAGCACATCCATCCTCCTACGCACAACTCTATCCATAGCCCACGCCTCGCAACCATACAACATTGTTGGAACTACTATTCCTTCAAACATACCCATTTTTGCTTTCCGGGATAATGTTCTCGACTTCCACACATTTTTCAAGGCTCCCAAAATTTTCGCCCCCTCCCCCACCCTATGATCCACTTCCGCTTCCATGGTTCCATCCGCTGACAGATCCACTCCCAGATATCTAAAACACTTCACTTCCTCCAGCCTCTCACCATTCAAACTCACCTCCCAATTGACTTGACCCTCAACCCTACTGTACCTAATAACCTTGCTCTTATTGACATTTACTCTTAACTTTCTTCTTCCAAACACTTTACCAAACTCCGTCACCAGCTTCTGCAGTTTCTCACATGAATCCGCCACCAGCGCTGTATCATCAGCGAACAACAACTGACTCACTTCCCAAGCTCTCTCATCCCCAACAGACTTCATACTTGCCCCTCTTTCCAAAACTCTTGCATTTACCTCCCTAACAACCCCATCCATAAACAAATTAAACAACCATGGAGACATCACACACCCCTGCCGCAAACCTACATTCATATATATATATATATATATATATATATATATATATATATATATACATATCCTTCAGTACGTTTACTTTCGATAATAAGGAACAGAAGAATAAGCCAAGCAAGTAAATTTCGTCAAAGACATCTCTCTTTTCTAAACGCTGCCTCGCAAAGATTTTCATTAATTCAAATTGAAGAAACAGACGTATTTTCTATTGTCTGGTTAGCTCAGTGGTAGAGCGTGAGTCTGACACACTCAAGGTCGTGGGTTCGAGACCCACACCAGACATAATTTTGGTCTTTTTCTTGTTTCATTTTGTCCGCATCACGTGTGTGCAACATTCAGTATGGTCGTCCAACGTTATAGTGAAGATCTTCACAATAGATTGAGGTTTTCGACCTTATCTGAAAGGGTCAGGTCCACCAAGACGTCCTTGAAATCTTCCAGAAGCTTCTGGCGATCCTCCTCCAACTGCTGGGCACATCAGAGTTAACATGGGCCGGACATCGGTTGTGGAACGACTTAATCTGCTTTCGGTAGTTAGCAGGGATGATAATGAGGGCTCTGACCTCATACCAGGTCAGCTTAGTTCCAGTCTATTGCTTAGTTCCAGTCTATTGCTTAGTTCCAGTCTATTGCTTAGTTCCAGTCTATTGCTTAGTTCCAGTCTATTGCAACGACAATAAAAAAGAAAAACTCATTTCTTCGTGGAAAATTGAGAGGAAAACACGACAGCAACATGGAGATTTACCCTGTGGTTATTTTGCCGGCTAGTCGGCAACGGTTGGTCAAACAGTATTTTGCCGTGGTAATCTCAGTGCTTCATATAATACTATGTCACAAAATATGATCTTGGGGGCGTAGCTCAGTGGTAGAGCACTCGCTTGGCATGCGAGAGGTCCCGGGTTCAAACCCCGGCGCTTCCATTTTTTATTTGGGAAATTCATTGTTTTCAGTCTTGTATATATATATATATATATATATATATATATATATATATATATATATATATATATATATATATATATATATATATCGTCCGATCAGGGAAGTTAAGCAACGTTGGGTCTGGTTAGTACTTGGATGGGTGACCGTCTGGGAACACCAGATGCTGTTATCCCTGGGGATAGGGAAGAAAGTATACTTGCCACGTATTCCCTGCATGTCGTACAAGGTGACTAAAAGGGGAGGGAGCAGAAGGCCGGAAATCCTTTACTCTCATTTTCAATTTTACAAAAGACGGAACAGAGAAGATATAAAGATATTGTAAAGATGTAACTAATATAAGATATAAGAATGAATGGAAGATACGGATGTAGCTGAAACAAGGAGTAATGAAGATTAAGGTGCAATGAAAATTATTCTGTGGTGAAGATAAATGTATATGTTAAAATTTTGTATTGAACATCAAGAAGTAATGATAATGATGAGAGTGTAGTGACGATGAGGGTTTAGTTAGGGAGTGGCGACAATTGCCTTTACAATGATAATAAGGAGGTAACACAATGAGGAACACAAACTTTCCAAAGCTACGTTCAAGTCAGACATTGAACTAAGTTCGGTAAACAGAAGGATGAAGTTAAGATGAGAGTGTAGTGAAGAAGAGTGTAGTGATGATAAGGATATTGTCAAGATAGGTTGTAGTGAAGATACGAATGTAGTAGAGATAAGGATTATTAAAGAGTAAAGTTTATTCAAAATGAGTATGTAGTGAAGATAAGAACTATTTCTAGTGAACATCAGGGAGTACAATGATAATGGTATGGTAGAAATAACGGAGTCGTGAAGAAGAGGGTATAGTGAAGATATAATTAAATGAAAATAACCTAGTAGTGAAGATACACGTTAGTGAATATGAGGTTGTAGTGAGCTTAACGTTATTGACCTGATCCCCAAATCCTCCAAACTGCGTTCAAGGGCGGATCCAAAGCCAACCTAAAAGGCTATTTGCACTATTTCCCTGCAAAACTCGTCCAAATGCCTCTCTTCTCTTTTACTAATATATATATATATATATATATATATATATATATATATATATATATATATATATATATATATATATATATATATATATATATATATATTAGTAAAAGAGAAGAGACGCATTTGGAAGAGTTTTGCAGGGAAATAGTGCAAATGACTGGGAGATGTATAAGAGAAGGAGGCAAGAGGTCAAGAGATAGGTGCAAGACACAGAAATAGAACATATACATGGAACAATCACACAGGCAGCTGACGCCTCTATCCCAACATCTTCATATACCTCAAGATACTCCTTCTTCCTTTCTCCCAAAACAACCAGACTCCTCTCGTGCTACCGTCGACGCTTTGAGCATAACAGACATCGTTTGGGCCTAGTACGGTGGGACCTCACATCCCTACAAAACCACACACTCAACAGCCTTCTAGAAGACCACAATAGACACTGGAAATCTCTCATCACCACAACAGATCAACACCGAATTAAATCTCCTCAAGAGTTTTGGAGCAGAACCCGGAAACTCAAAGGAATACCAAAAACAGACTTCAATCGGCTAAATGACGACAACACTCTACACCATAACCCACAAGACATCGCGAACATTTTTCAAAAACACTGGGAAGGTATCTTTCACCCTCAACCCCCCCCCCTACCCCCCCTACCCCCCACCGTCCCCACCCTCTGGCGTACGACCAATCGCTTCACATGACCACCATCTCACAACTCCCATAAGAACGAGCGAGGTCAAATTCCTCCTCTTCAAATCGCACAAAGTATCCCCAGGTAACTCAGGCATTGGTTACCAGCTACTTACACATCTCCCTGACAACACTATTAAAGCCATCACCTTCCTCTTCAACGCGGCACTAGCCTCTGGCTATTTTACCGCGGCCTTCAAAACAGCAACAACCACAATGATACCTAAACCCAACAAATCCAATAGGGACCCAGTGAACTACAGACCCATCAGCCTACTTGAGTCCATTGGGAAGACATTTGAAAGAATCTTAAACAACAGACTTAGACAACACCTAACATACAATAACCTACTCTCACACAAACAGTTTGGCTTTCGTCAACATCATACAAGATGAAGTCAACATAATCACTAACTACATTAAAAACAACACGCGGACATACAAAATGACCGCCTTCATCACAAATGATGTTGAAAAAGCCTTTGACACCGTTTGGCACGATGGATTGAGGTACAAACTAAGCACCCAATTTCAACTCCCACGACCCGCCATTAAACTTCTTTCTAACTATCATAGCAACAGAAAAACCTGAATCAAATACAGAAACACTTACTCAAACTACTTCTTCCTCAATGCCGGTGTATCTCAAGGCTCCGTGCTGGCCCCTACTCTTTACACACTCTACTCAAATGATCTTTCCAGTCCTATACACCTGGACTCCATCACTCTCCAATATGCAGATGATATTACTCAACTGATCAGAGCCGTAACCCTCACACACTTAATCAGCAGAACCCAACAGGAAATTGACCACGTTTGGCTTTGGGAGTTAAAATGGAGTATTAAATCAAATCCTGCCAAATTCAACATATCTTACTTTAACGTACGTCAGAGATACAACATAAGTAATGTCTACCTACACTCCCGTATACACCGTCATTTAGCCATTCCCATCTCAAACACCAACACTGTCCTGGGCCTAAGTTATGATGTATACCTGAGAATGAAACGATATGTTCAGTGTATAGCGGTTATTGCGAGAGCAGAGCTCGAGAAATTGTATAGATTTAGAGAGGTGCAATTCAAAACCAAATTGCACCTCTACAAAGCATTAATACGACCACTTATCATTTATGCCCCTTCAGCTCTCGAACTCGGAGCCAAATCCAACATCCATGCATTCCAAATACGTAATTCAGAACAATGCTCTACGTTGGGCTTTTAACATCAAATGGCACGAGTTCATCAGAAACACAGAACTTCACGAGAGAGTACGAATCCCTCCTCTAAACATCTACTGGAGGAAATTGTTTGAAAGACAAGTAGAGCGATTTCAAATACATCATACTCACTGGATTGATTACTTCAACAATCTCCTGGGTATAGACCACCCAGGTAACATGTTTAATATACAACCTGGACAACATCCAGTGACCATATATTCAAAACTAAAAACCACTATAGATCTTGCTGCTAAGTCCGTGCGGGGAACGCCTTGGTAAAATCAGTGTCCATCAACCAGAGATACGATCCATCTCCTCCTATATCCTTATTAAAAAGAAAAATTAATAGATAAATAGATAAATGAATAAATAAATGAATAAATAGATAAATAAATAAATGAAAAATAAATCTACGAAAAGAATATCAATAAAAAAACAAATAGAAGAAAATAAACTCGCCCTCCACTTATTATCTCTGCCCTACTTATTCGATTATTCCTATGCAAGCTGGGTTAAGCCCTGGCTCTTTTCCACCCTCTAAAATTCACTTCCTCTAACAAATCTTGCTCTTCCCCCCCTTCCTCTCTTTTCCCGCTCTTCCTTGGAAGGGACTTTTCTATCATCATTCCTCATCATCATCACCAAACTAGTGTGATTGGAGGGAACCTACAAAATTAAGCAAAGTTCTTTTGCTTCTCTTTACTTTTTCGTGTTGATCCTGGCGTTAGTATTTACTGAAGATTCAGTGTCTTGTATTATGTCATACAGAATCACACAGGTACTATTCAGTTTCTAGGTCCACTGGTTTAACAAAGTTGGAGGAGGAGCAACACTAGAGTTTCTGATGGACGCACTGGTGTAAAACTTGAGTAGGGTAGACCGTAAGCGAGGTACGGCCTCCAGTAGTTTCAGTAAATGATCGTAAGTGTAGGGTAGACCCTCCAGGCCCAACTTAACTGTGTCCCTCACGATGTGGACCCCGCGGGGAGTCGTGAGAAGGGCGCCTGGAATTGCCATGGTGTCATATACAGGAAGACACCATAAGGACATGAGAAGGAAGAACCTGGAAAATGATAAACTTAGCAACTTCTTAAAGGCGAAGTCTTAATGAATACTGATGTGTGTGTGGTGGTGTTGTGAGGGTGATGGTGATGTGAGGGTGGTGGTGATGTGAGGGTGATGGTGTGGGGACAGCTACATTGGATGAGCCAGAAACAAAACGAAAATCTGGGTCAAATGCTTGTGGAGCTAAAAATCGTCTTTGAAACTTTCTTGTACGTTCTTGTCTTTGAAAATACCTACCAGTGCTCTGTGATCTGTATAAACTGTAATAGGGTAACCATATATGTATTCCTTAAAATGTTTGAGTGCCCAAACAACTGCAAGGCCTTCTAACTCAGTTATTGAGTATTTCGATTCCGTCTTTGTACATGAATGGCTCGCATAGGCTATGGGTAAAAGTCTACCCCTATTTGACTCCTGCATAAGTACAGCTCCAAGACCCTGTTTAAAAGCATCTGTGTGCAAAATGAAGGGTTTCTCAAAGTTGGGATATCGAAGGGTAGGCGCCTCGATCAAGTGTTGCTTGAGTAAGTTAAATGCACTGTAGACCACTGGAATGTAACTTCCTGTTTCATAAATGAAGTGAGGGGGTTTGTGATCTTCGTGAAACTAGCAATAAATCTTCGATAATATCTTGCTGAACTAAGGAAGGATTTGACCTTGTTTGTTGTGGAAGGGACTGGTCATTCTACAACTGTTTTGACTTTATCTGCATTAGGTTGAATACCGTGTTCATCAACGGTGTGACCTAAGTAATTAATTCTTGTCTGTAGAAAGGAACATCTGGATAACTTGCCTTTTAGGTTCGCATCCTTAAGTCGTAGAAATACTCTCTCAAGACTTTTGAAATGAGAAGCAATATCTGGAGACATGACAATTATATCATCAAGATAAACCAATACATCTTGGCCCAACATGTGACGACAAATGTTAGTCATTAACCTTGAGAAGGTGATCACCGGTGAGGAAGGAAGACCGAAGGGCATGATGCATATGAACTGCCAATGACCATCTGGCGTACTGAACACAGTCAGGGGGCGGCTTTCCTCTGACAAGGGAATCTGCCAAAATCCGCTCAATAAATCCAAAGTTGAAAATACCTTATTGTTACCGAGGCTATGAAGAAGCTCTGATACCACTGGTAATGAGAAACGATCTTTCAAAGTGACCTTCTTGTTGAGTTTTCTAAAATCTATGACTGGTCTAAAAGTTCCTTCCTTTTTCGGAACGATCAGATGTGGTAAATTCCATGGTGATCGTGATTCCTCTATGACCTTATCTTTCAACATGTCCTGAACAAGTTTGTTTGCTATGTCTCTGTGCGCGTGTGTGTGGCAATCGATAGGCTGGGACGTCAATGGAACGTGTGTTTTTCTCTAAGTTAATAATGTGAACATCCAAATGAGTTCTACCGAGTGGTTCTCCTGATAAGGCAATAGTAGACCTATACTGGTTAAGTAAGTCTGTTAACTGGTCAACATGTTTGGTTAATCCTACCTTGGATATCATGTCAGGGGTGATGGTGGGGAGCTGACTCAAGCCGTGCACTACTGAGTCTGGGGTAGGAGGAGTAGGTGGTGGTGGGTTAATGGAATGTGAGACTAGACGGATGTTAAACTCATGCAACTCCTCGTCTTGAATTCCGGACTTCAAAACAAAGAATTCCACAAGCTTGGCCCCTCTACGGAGACGGACAGGAGTGGGGTCCCGTATTGGCAATGTATATGGTGACCTCTCCATCTGCGGTCTCATGAATAGAGGCATCCATCATGGATAGTCGTGTGACAGTTAGTGATGAAGGTTCAGCAACTACTCTTAGTGCGACATCACCCTGACTATGTCTGAGTCCATGATCATTCATCCATGTTCGAGAAAGTGAGAGAGGAACCTTCGTTAATGTGTTACTATGCAGAGTCATGTTGGTTCTCAGTTTACCAGGGCAATGATGAGTAGAAAAGAAAAAAGGATGCGTATTGTCTACCGTGAAGCAGGACGTGGGAGCAGATGTATTAATGACTCTGACTGAGTGAGAACTCATCTATGACAATGGCAGGAACGTATTATCAACACAAACCACATGATAAATAGGACAAATCTTATGTTGTGCCACACATAGAGTGGCGTCCTAGTAACAAGTTAGCAGGAAACGTTACACCACGAACAATGTAAGGGGTGACGGTCATGACCAAGTCGCCTATGTGAATGTTCATTTTAATAGTGCCCCTTACGTCGAGATTTTCATTTGAGATACTTTGAAGGGATGGGTAAAAGTCCGAGCATTGAACAAGCTGAGTGCGCCCCATTAATGGTTGAATGAAATCACAATGAATGACATCTGCTTCCGCGCCGCTGTCTAGAAAGATTGTGATTGGCTTATCCTGGAAAGAACCCACTAAATCGAAACTTGTAATGTGAGAAAATGGCGAAGAACGAAAATGTCTTAAGAGTTCCTTATGTGATGGAGTCTTGTCATGAGCGAGAGATTGTCATTGTTGATAATGACATGATGAACCTGTGTTAGGTGACGTCTGTCTAGCTAATGCTCGACATTCCGCTGAAGTGTGTCTAGCGTTCCTATGATATGAACACCTGCTTGGTGGTGTTGGGCGCGAGCGGGTGAAGGTCAGCCTGATGTCTGACTGGAGGAAATCATGACTAGGTCGGCAGAATTGTGACGACCGAGGCTGTGATGACATGGGTCGTTGACTGCGTTTGTTGTTCTGGTCGAGGCTCACGTGAGAATGAGTCCCATGTGTAAGGACACACATTCGTTTTATGTCCTGGTTGGCCACACCGGAAGCACGTCACTTTATGTGAGTGTTTGTCATCACTGAATCGCTGTATTTGACCATGAGAAGAATGATTGTGTTGATCACTAGAATGTTACGTCACACTTTGGGAAGCCGACACTCTCCCCAGTGTCTTGGTGTTGGAATAACCACCTTTCTTTTGAGTGTAATTCAACACTTTTGTTACCGACCCACAGTGATGGGTCGATGTTCTCATTAAGTAACCGTCGTCTTACGTCTGGAGGTCAGGTCCTTGAGAATGAAGGTTATGTGTAATAAACGCATGAGTGTTTGCACATGAGTTTCAGGATTCATCATGGCCGATATCCAGGGTAAGGATTCATAAGCCTGCCTAACTAATCTCATTCTTCCATGTAAGGTACTCCAGTGATCAGGGACTGACGTATCATCCAAGTATGTTGTGTTAAGAGCACGTAAAAGGACGTGTAGTAAACTATCTGAGAATGATTCCTCACAACCTGATGTAAACAACGTTTTAAATTCCTCCCAAGATGTACAGTTTCCAATGTCATCTGAGTCATAGACAACCCTAGCTTAATTGTTAGGCTGGTGGAAATCAATGAGGTTTTTAGCAGCCGATATAAGCGCTCTGTCTCCTGAATCACCATTATGTTCAACAATGTCCTCTGCATTTCTGATCCACCGATTAAAATTTGACAGTTTACCATCAAATAACTCGTGTGGTTCCCTAGCTTGTTTTAGTGTGAAAACAGGTTTTTTGTGAAGGAGTTTTTGTGAGGTGGAGGGGGAGGTGGGTGTGGGTGTGGTAACGTGTGAGAAGGTTTCTGTGGGTCATCTGTGTCACCAGAATCTGTCAAAACAACTTTTTGTGACGTCGCCATTTTAGAAGGCTGGTTCCGTTTATAATAAGGGATTCTAGGTAAATTCCTAAGTACATATGAACCTTTACGATTACCGCGTGGAATATCTTCGGACATGTAATACAATCTGACTTAAAGTGTTTAAGTAATAATCCAATCGGAAAAATCAAAATACAATTAACACAATTGTCCTAATCCAAAATACATAACGTGAATATCATTTAAAAATATTATGATGAAATTAAGGCAATAAAAAGGCTGGCATAACAATATAACATATCAATGCAAGATTCTGTATGTGAAAGTAATCATCGCTAAAAACAATAGTACCAATGTATGAAAACATAAGAAAGAATATATGCAAGAATAACTGAAAACATATTAATTTGCTAAACTACAAAGATGAATAATCATATTACCCAAAGTATATAGATGTCTATATTTATAGACTAAGAACTAGTATCACACAAAAGAAGCATATCTCACAGAGTGAACCATTTTGACATATTTCTTATAAGAATGTTAGATTCGCTCACGAAGACGTCTTGGGTGTAGCGTAGCGAGGTGGAGACGTGTGCAGAGTAGCGGCTGGCTGAGCGTAGCGAGGTGAAGATGTGTGCAGAGTAGCGGCTCGCTGAGTGTAGCGAGGTGAAGACGTGTGCAGAGTAGCGGCTGGCTGAGCGTAGCGAGGTGAAGATGTGTGCAGAGTAGCGGCTCGCTGGGTGTAGCGAGGTGGAGACGTGTGCAGAGTAGCGGCTGGCTGGGTGTAGCGAGGTGAAGATGTGTGCAGAGTAGCGACTCGCTAGCAGGAAAGTTGAGTGAGCGACAAGGGCTGGACCACGCGATGCTGACGCGTCTCTGGAGCGGTTGACAAGATGACCTCCACGTTGGTGTTGGCAGGATGGCTGACCTTGCTTGACACGTCTGGATGTGATGACAACACTCCCCGGCGGTGGCGCTGTCTTGACGCCCTTGCAAGCGACACAGTGTCAGCAATGCAATAAAGACGTATCTTTACTGCATTGAGGTACGGGTGATGGAGCACGCAGCCGGCCGTGGGTTCCGCCCTTAACGTCCACAGGAGGGAGCGCCAGGACTGTGTCAGGTAGGCTTGTATGACTGCTGCCAACGCCAGACGTAGAAATAAGAAGTAGATGTGACGGTCGTGTGTGGTCACGTGGGTTCTTACGTCACTGCCACCATTTGTAAGGTTGAGTTGAGAGGAAGGAAATCAGGTCTTCTTCGTCTGTGGTACTCAATGAAGATCAGGCGGCCTTTGTAGATTTATTACAACAAAACGTGTACGTACATCTGTAGTACTCTGGGCTATAGTCTTATGACACACTACGACACACTCTAGTGAACAGTGTGACGATGCTGGCCAGTGTGTCCCCTCAGGTCACACTGACAGGGGTTATATTGGAGTCCGTCAACACCCATTCAACAACGTGTTCAAATAACAGATCAGCTCTTACGTGTTCAAACATCCTGATTAACAGTAGCCCGTGGGAACAGTGAGCCCGTGGCAACATGCATCTAACTCTATGTAACTCACAGTAAGATGATAATAACAAATAGTTAATGAAAAATTAATGATAGTGTGCGTGAGTCTGACAGCTGTGTCTGGTGATGTAGCCGAAGAGGTGAAGTCTGAAGTTGTGACAGATGATGTGGCCGAAGAGGTGAAGTCTGAAGTTGTGACTGATGATGTAGCCGAAGAGGTGAAGTCTGAAGTTGTGACTGATGGAGTAGCCGAAGAGGTGAAGTCTGAAGTTGTGACTGATGATGTGGCCCACAAGGTGAAGTCTGAAGCTGTAGTGTCTGGTGATGACTTGGCGGAAGATAGCGAGGGGTTCTGGCGTCTTGACTGATAGCCCAAAGCTGTGGAGTCTGGTGACCCAACTGTCTCCGGGAATGTGTGGGGCTGTGCCATATTATTACTGCATATTTCTACATAACGAGATATCAAGATCAATTGTAAATAACTATTTCATTCAGCTATCCAAATCATCCCTGGCTATATCCCACCATGGACAGTCATCTATGGCTATATCCCACCATGAACAGTCATCCATGGCTATATCCACCATGGACAGTCAGTCATCCATGGCAAAATGCCTTTGTCAGTGGCGATGGAGGATGACATGGTCAGGGTGTAGTGTCGGGGCCCCAGTGGGGGATGGGGGCCCCACAAGAGGTCATGATAGTAATAATGATAATTATGATATTGATATTAATGATAATAATATCATTAATGATAATGAAAAGACTAATGATATCAATAACATATTGATATATATGTATATATGGTGAATGATGATAATAATAGTATTAATAATAATAATAATAATATCAATAATATCGGAAATGATGGTAATAAAAATGATAACAATTGATAATAATGATAATAGATAATGATTATGATATCAGTGATGATATTTATGATAATAGTAATGGCGAGGTAGCGCCCGGAAAACTGACAAAAAAGGCCACCACATTCGTTCGCACTCAGTCTCTTAGCTGTCATGTGTAATGCAGCGAAACCACAGCTCCCTATCCACATCCATGCCCCACAGACCTTTCCATGGTTTACCACAGGCATTTCACATACCCTAGTTCAATCCATTGACAGCAGGACGCCCTTGCTGATGGTGTATTTGTACTGGAAAGCAACATTACAAGAACTGTTTGTTAAGAACATGTCTTAGATGAGCTAAGTTGGGAGAATAGGACAACACTAAACCTTTCGATTTATCCTTATTTGTCACATATTTGTTACCAGAAGCATAAAATGTCTTCCTAGCTTTCCAGTAAGCTTTATTGTGAGAGAGGAAGAATTGTGTTTTTCATGCCTTTAACTTTTACACATTCATAACCCACTGACTCTCGTGAGCAATTGAGGTTGCGCCACAATCAGAAGCAGGGTAGGTGATGGAGTGAGGGCTTCTTCGACGAGGCTGTACTCTTACACTCGTCGACTGATGATGGCATACAGCTGCACCGAAGGGTTAGTCCGGTAACACCCACATTGTCCTTCCATCAAATATATATATATATATATATATATATATATATATATATATATATATATATATATATATATATATATATATATATATATATATATATATATATGTATATATATATATATATATATATATATATATCAAATTCTATCCCTGTCGATATCAATCGCTTTTCCCCCCCCCTCTCTCTCTCTCTCTCTCTCTCTCTCTCTCTCTCTCTCTCTCTCTCTCTCTCTCTCTCTCTCTCTCTCTCTCTCTCTCTCTCTCTCTCTCTCTTTCTCTCTCTCTCTCGCTTTCTTTCTTCTCTCTCCCTCTTTATATTGATATCAGTCGGTCTCTCTCTCTCTCTCTCTCTCTCTCTCTCTCTCTCTCTCTCTCTCTCTCTCTCTCTCTCTCTCTCTCTCTCTCTCTCTCACGCCCTCTGTCTGACTGTCTGTCTGTCTGTTTGTCTTTCGGTTGTAGTGAAGATAAGCATGTAGTGAGGTTGGCCTCAGGTCAAACCCTACAACAGGGTTGTAGTTCCGCTGTGCATTTGTTGAGGGTTGAAGGTGACGTATGGTTCAAGGTGTAGTGAAGATGCGTTGAAGGGTGTCTCCTTCTGCAGTGATGACCATGGCTGGCTGTACTAGTGTTGCAGGGGGAAGGATCATATTGCTGCATATTACTCGCGAAATATGGCGGGTTTATAAATCTATCTTCACACTAACGCCCTCTCTAAGTGTGTCTGTGGTTTACATACCTTCCAACCGGCTGTGACATGGCTGGCAAGTCTGCAGTATTTAAAGTTCAGCGCTTGAGAAATAGAAATAATGAATATCATTCGTAGGGAAGTAAAGGGAAGATGTCCATCATCCGCCCGCCACCCGTCCCTTGTAGACGTGTCGCCATCATCACACCTGACGGACCGACAGACAACTCCAGCCACCACCCTGGCCAACACCTTCCACCACCACGATCCTGGGAGCAAATGTTCTTCGTTTCCATCGCTTTCCTGTTTAATCATTCCTTGCTATTTCTTCCTTATATCATTCCGACACATGCAGGTCATCGCGAAGTCACAAGCAGATAGCAGACTGGAGAGGCGATACCGGGGAAAACGTTAAATTTCTATGCTTTTTACTTCATGTTTCCATTGAAAGGTACTTCAGTTTCTCCAAAACTTGGAAACAAGGACCTTTCGCCTAAGAAAATAATAAATCTCTCAATCTACAATTCTATCTATTTATTCATTTATATGATCACTGCACCCTTTATGTTCATCATCTGTTCACTAAACCCTTATGTTCATCATCTGCTAAGCCCTACATCATGTTCATGACTTAATATTCACCACACTATAACGTTAATCATACGCTCTTTACCCACTTATGTTCAATACATCTTCACTACACCCTTTCGTTCATCATATGTTCACCACACATTTACGTGACATGACATGTTCATTACTACCTAATGTTCATTATTTGTTTAATGCACCGTTTTCTTCACCATAAGTTAAGCCCATCCTCACCTTTATCATTGAATGTCCACTACGCTTATGTTCATCTCAAATTCATGACATGTTCGCAACACCTTTGTGTTCCTTATGTCCTTAGGTTTCTATCTTAGCCAGAGTATGTTAACTGTTTCTATCTTAACTACATAACACCACTATATATGTTAACTGTTTCTATCTTTACTAAATACCACCATATTTTTGGCTCAACACGTATATGAAATTGATGGGTCTAGTCAAATCTCATCAAAGGACAATAACATATACCCCTCCTATGGACCGAGTTACTCGAATCGTCGAAACCCGAAGAAGAGCGAGCCACTGGGAGCGTCAACAGGCTATTGCGTGGCGTGGCCGGCACACCGTTCGTCGGGAACGCCGTCGCACTCGTCAGGAGCATGTGGTGGACGAGCGGCAGGCGAGAGTGAACCGCCTTGTTGCTGCCCGCAATGCTGCCGCTCTGCGGGAGAGACTTGCAGCTCGCGGGATACAAATACTAGTCACCTGTGGGGACGTTGTAGACTCCCCCAACACCGTGCAACAACCCACCCCACCAGCAACTGCAGTCGAGGCCCAACTCATCCACCCACCAACTGCATCCCCCCCTCCACTCGTGGCCCAACCCACACCCCCACCAACTACATCCCCCCTTCCAGTCGTGGCCCAACCCACAAACCCACCAATTGCATCCCTCCCTCCACTCGTGGCACAACCCACACATCCATCAACTGAATCCCTCCCTCCAGTCGCGGCCCAACCCACCAGCTCACCAACTGCCTACCCTTCCCTAGACGTGGCCGATCTCAGCTTGGAGGCAGACCTTCAGGACTACATCCTCAGCGAGGACCAGTTAAGGTGGATTCGAATCGTTTCCGATATTGGCGAGGGCGGCAATGGATCAGTTCAGCTCGTTCGCTTCAATTATGAATATAGTGTCCTTAAAACCATGAAGAAAAACGACGCGAGGTACGCTCTCCTTCGCGAAGCTGACATTCAGATCTACCTGTCCGGCGCTGGAGGGGCCCCATTGGTCAAGGGTCTGGCTTTCCATCCAGCAAGACTCCTGATGTCCTACACTGGTCAAAACTACGTCAGCTACTTAGAAAACTGCAGCGGCCAGGAGGTTATTGAGTCTCTCATCTCCATTGGGAAGAGACTTCAAGAAATTCATGATAAGGGGGTCATTCATCTTGACTTCAAGATGAATAATGTTACCGTAACCCAGACCCGCCACCATGGCCCAGTCTTCCATATCATCGACTACGGTCTGAGCAGTTACGCTGGTGACGTGCCTCCTATAACAGGTGACCCAGCGCAATGTCCCTGGATAGCCCCCGAAATCATTGAGGGAGAGCCAGTTGCTCCCGCTAACGACGTCTACTCCTTCGGGTAACTCATTGCCCAATTGGCTGAGGATCAGAAGGACGACGGAGTCCGACACCGCCTGTGCCAGCTTGTCCATCTCGCCACTGATATTGACCAATTCCAGCGCCCCAGTCTGCTTTCTTTGATCCGACACTTGAAGGTCATCGCAAAGTCCCAAACAGATAGCAGAGTGGAGAGGCGACATCGGGGAAAACGTTGAATTTCTATACTCTTTACTTCATTGACCAGTACCCACGCCCCCGCCTGGTTCGAGACTTGAAGGTCATCGCGGAGTCCCAAGCAGATAGTAAACAGTACTGATTGGAGACGGCGTCGGGGAAAACGTTAAATTTCTATACTTTTTACTTCATGTTTACATTGAAATGTACTTTAATTTCTCCAGAACTTGGAAACAAGGACTTTTCGCTTAAGAAAATAATAAACCTCTCAATCTATAATTAGGTTCGGTAAAATGCCATCTGCTGGCTATGTGCGCCTGTTGGGAAATGACCGGTGTAGACCCCGTTGCTCACCAAAGTGAGACGAAGGGTATTCGAGTACATAGTATTCGAATAACGTTATTTCCTATTTTGCCAGGCCCATAGCCTAGTGGTAGCATTCCCTCCTCTTACACAAGGGCGCCGGGTTCGATCCTGGCTGTTGGAGATTTATATGTATGTATGTATGTATGTATGTATGTATGTAAGATGTAGATAAGTAAAGGAGTAAGTATATATACTCATGTAATGAACACTAATGAAAAAATTATCCGCGTGTTACTTAGAAATATCATTTATGAATTAAACTAAAGTATTTTTCAGAGAAAATCTATATTGATATAAAAAAAACAACAAACAATCAAATTTGATAAACTAGAGCTCATTAAATGACAAATAAAGAATATGATATGTGAATTTCAACAATTTTATTAACATCACAAAACGAAATACATAACCCAAATAATATAAATCATCAAAAGTTATAAAAAAGAAGCCCTCTCATGACGTAAGCACTTATATTATCGGCGGAATCCGGTAACACCTCTTGAATAGCATATGCAAGACGGAGTAGAGTGGCTAGGGTCAGAAGCATATTCTCCACTTCAACTGACTAATGATATGTTAAGGATAAAGGCAACACAAACCACATACATCGATTGTAAGGATGGAATCAGGGATGAAACATCTATAACTAGAAAGGTTAAAGATACAAAGATGATGAAATACCTTTACCCGGGATCAGTAGCACCTGTGGTAATGGACACACCTTTGTAATGCTTGATCACTTACAACTGATCAACTTTAATACGAAAGTCTTGGGTATTGTCCCTCAGGAAAACTTTTTATGAATATTTATAAAACACATACATATGTTAGATATACACTATCTCTAGAGTATATCTTTACCTGGGACGTGTAACACTTGTGTGGATAGACACAGCTTTGTAATGCATGATCCATTACACGAAATGAACTTCACTAACGAAGAGTTATACAACGCGTCGTTGGAGAACATTAATCAAATACCTATACAGAATTTTTATGTAAGATAAGAGGCATTTCATGATAGTAAACATAAAAGATGATGATGAAAGAAAAGGGAGGTAGAGGTAAATATTTTGTTAAAAGATGAAATACTCCTGCCTTAGACTAGCTCCTTATATTGCATTTTCACTTAGATACCCACATGATAATGCATTCTGTTCTTTATAATCATAAATGTTTATTTTTTGATACGTTTTATCATTTCTTATATAACATTAAGGATTCAGGCTTAAAGATCTTGGTTCTAAACAACCATTATAATGCAACACAATACATAATTATAATGAACAAATCATTCATCACAATGACCATCATGTTTTATCAGATTCTTTAAGTCCTCAGTCACGTTTGTTAATATCGGTGCTGTTTCCTGTGGGGCCGGGTAGCGCCAGAAATGGATGAAGGCAAGCAAGTATGTATGTGTATATGTCATACATAAGATAAACAATTATCCTTGTATGAGGAAAGCATCTTGGTTGTGCGATTAATTTCATTTTTCTCTTCAATAATGAATATCGCCATGGTATAGTGAAGATATGCTTGATATGATCCTGTAAGCGCCAGCAGGCAAAAAACATCTTCAAGTAATGTAAAGTTTGTAGTGAAGATGGCTCTTAACCTGACCCGTGAGTGAACAGGATGGCATGTGATACTATCAAGGGAAACAATGTCGGCGTTTTGGTTTATTAATAAGAAATGTTATCATTCCCTTAACACAGTTACCAATTCCCGCCAGTGGCATAATTATCACTTTCATGAATAAATTCACTGTAATTTTGATCACTGTCATCTTTACCATCCATAACATACAATTATATCACCAATCTAACTTATGTATTATCATTACTGTACGTTACGTACAATACAGCAGTAGTGATCTATCGTGTGTGATAAAAGATGGTGACGTCTTTCCCATACACATATCATTATCAAATATTTACCTTACTCTATATAGCACACTACACTTCCCTATCAAAACACACGCCTCTTCCTGTCTTCAAGGTTATCATAACTACCCTACATTTTGACAGGATTAACCATCCTTGATATGCTCATATTCATGCCTACCAAAAGTATTATCATAACTACTCGAGACAATACAAAAACATAACTACAACCATACGAAGTTTACAACCATACTATATTACCTACCCCGGATATCAAGAGAACGTGTCATCAACAATCTCTCACTAAAACAAAAACAGATCATCCATCATCATGCGCACTGTGTACAAAAACGTTCAACGTGTCCTGCCAAAGATTGGATCAACAAAACCTAAGGAAATGCTGCTCATGCTCCTGGACCGGCTACCATGGCGCAGTGGATCCACCTGGTCATTGGTTACCCTCCAATATTTTGCACCGGCATTGTTGTACCTTGTGGGTATGTGCAGGCGTGTGTTTCTCTCATGTCTTCGTAAGAGTGTTCGCCTGGCACTTTACACCATCTGGATCATTGTAGTCACCTGCTTCGTTCTCGAACAGGAGTTCTTGAGCGTGATGGACCCACTGGTAGTGAGCGCAATAAGATGGCTCGTAGGTCTTGTGCGGAGAGTTGTGAGGAATATCGTGCGGGAACTCATATTCCAGGTGACTATGTTCCTCTTAGTGTTCATCATCCTCGTGAGAATGGTGGTGGAGGAGGTAATGCTTCCTATCATTAGAACGGTTGACTACGCTGTGCAGGTCACACCGAAAGTCCATAGAATATTCTTGGATGAGATAGTTGTGGCACTTGTCGTGGAGGTGGGAAAGATGATGCTCACTGGCATTCTTGTACTCATCGTAAAGATGGTCACAAAGGTCAGCATCTCTGTATGGTCAGTTGTCTTCAGAGTAGCAGTGATCTTGGAGACTATGGCACAATCATTACCAACAACACCTTAAGAATCCTCTCTCTCCTCGAGGCCTCATCGAGGAATTCTTCATCGTTGCAGCACTCAGTTTGATTTTCTGTTGTAGGCTGTTGGCTGGAGGCGCCGTTGTAGTAACAGTTTTGGTCCTGCGCACACTGGTAACCGCTGCCATAGTACTTCTTCGTCCAGCAATTTACCTGATTCAAATGACGTCGAAATTGGGTAAATACGTAGTAACCTTTGTTAAAGTGGTCCACAGCAGAAAAGGGTGTGTTGAAATGGTTTGGACATATGGAGATAATGAGTGAGGAAAGATTGCCAGGGCATGTGAAGCGTCTGGGGTAAACCATGGAAAGGTCTGTGAGGCCTTGATGTGTAAAGGGAGCTATGGTTTCGGTGCATTACACAAGACAGCTAGAGACTGAGTGTGAACGAATGTGGCCTTTGTTGTGTATTCCTGCCACTGTCTCGCTGTCTGTGTATGTAGGCGCTGAAATATATATGTACGCATAAGTTGTTATTATCATTATTATTATTATTATTATCATTATTATTATTATTATTATTATTATTATTATTATTATTATTATTATTATTATCATTATTGTTATTATTATTATTATTATTATTATTATCATTATTATTATTATCATTATTATTATCATTATTATTTTTTTTTTTTTTTTTTGCTTTGTCGGTGTCTCCCGCATTTGCGAGGTAGCGCAAGGAAACAGACGAAAGAAATGGCCCAACCCACCCCCATACACATGTATATATTCCCTTAAATATTCCCTTATAAAAACCACCACAACCCGCTTGACCGTTACCTAACACGAATCTATCACAATATATGTGTACAACATTTCGTCTGGGTAAACTGTTTATTTTTTCTAAAAAGACATTTCGTAAATAACTGGATGCCAATCATCTGTTTTCCCTTCAAAATGTAAACTATCTACTGCAATGCGTCCCTCCTGACATAGCTTGAATCTCAGATAAGTTGGCAGTGAAACACAATATCTATCTACTCCATACTTCATCATAACATTATACAGTGTCTACACTCACCTCTTGGCTAACTAGCGAGCTACAAGGAACAGCCTTCCTGACCACCATTGCCTCACCTTGCAACTGCTCACTTCAAACGCTTCTGACAATTAACTGCCACTGTTGTTGTCTTACTGAGCTGTGTTGACGACCCGCCCTCACACCTCTTGTATACGTAAGGCTGGTGAACAGTATATGGTCTCCTCCCAACACTGGTCACGAACATTCTCTCCTGAGCCACGAAGGCTGCCATAGCTGGTCCTCCACTGACGTGGTACATGGCCTGTGTCTTCACCTATTACCTACTTTTCCCTGCTGTCGTTGGACAGAAGACCTGGTGTGGGTAAGAAGTTTTACTTTTGCCTGCATGACAGTGATAATGTGTATGTAAAGGCATACCATACATCAAACATTGAAACTACATCAATATACATAATGTTGGTGGATACAACAGTAATGTACTATCGCTCAGAAAAAGTTCTTGAAAGCTACTGATCCTGACAACAAGACGCGTGGGAGGTAAGTTTGGGGTCATGGTAGAGGAGCAGGCTCACGTGAGCCCTGCATGCCACAATGGTTGCTGCCATGTAGTATATACAACATCTCCTGCCGGTTGTCATTAACATCTTCCATATGAATATAACTTATATGGTTATAATAACTGGGAATGACAATGTGAGACATTATCCACGTTAGACACATCCAGTAAACATTATGTGCATAGTTATGCTTAAATGTTCCTGTGTACAACATCAACAAGGAGTAAATGTTCCTGTGTACAACATCAACAAGGAGTAAATGTTCCTGTGCACAACATCAACAAGAAGTAAATGTTCCTGTGTACAACATCAACAAGAAGTAAATGTTCCTGTGTACAGCATCAACAAGGAGTAAATGTTCCTGTGTACAACATCAACAAGGAGTAAATGTTCCTGTGCACAACATCAACAAGGAGTTAATGTTCCTGTGTACAACGTCAACAAGGAGTAAATGTTCCTGTGTACAACATCAACAAGAAGTAAATGTTCCTGTGTACAACATCAACAAGAAGTAAATGTTCCTGTGTACAACATCAACAAGGAGTTAATGTTCCTGTGTACAACATCAACAAGGAGTAAATGTTCCTGTGTACAACATCAACAAGGAGTAAATGTTCCTGTGTACAACATCAACAAGGAGTAAATGTTCCTGTGTACAACATCAACAAGGAGTAAATGTTGACTGTATCCTTAAGTAGCATCAGCTGCTCAGACATTTAGTAGTAGGTAACGTCAAGAGTAATGGCATCTTACCTTGATTATATCAATATATATCAATATATATATATATATATATATATATATATATATATATATATATATATATATATATATATATATATATATATATATATATATATATATATATATATATATGTTCAGTGTTGTAAATGGAAATGGTGAAGAGCTTGTAGATTTATGTGCTGAAAAAGGACTGATGATTGGGAATACCTGGTTTAAAAAGCGAGATATACATAAGTATACTTATGTAAGTAGGAGATATGGCCAGAGAGCGTTATTGGATTACGTGTTAATTGACAGGCGCGCGAAAGAGAGACTTTTGGATGTTAATGTGCTGAGAGGTGCAACTGGAGGGATGTCTGATCATTATCTTGTGGAGGCTAAGGTGAAGATTTGTATGGGTTTTCAGAAAAGAAGAGTGAATGTTGGGGTGAAGAGGGTGGTGAGAGTAAGTGAGCTTGGGAAGGAGACTTGTGTGAGGAAGTACCAGGAGAGACTGAGTACAGAATGGAAAAAGGTGAGAACAATGGAAGTAAGGGGAGTGGGGGAGGAATGGGATGTATTTAGGGAATCAGTGATGGATTGCGTAAAAAGTTCCTTGTGGCATGAGAAGAGTGGGAGGTGGGTTGATTAGAAAGGGTAGTGAGTGGTGGGATGAAGAAGTAAGAGTATTAGTGAAAGAGAAGAGAGAGGCATTTGGACGATTTTTGCAGGGAAAAAATGCGATTGAGTGGGAGACGTATAAAAGAAAGAGACAGGAGGTCAAGAGAAAGGTGCAAGAGGTGAAAAAAAGGGCAAATGAGAGTTGGGTTGAGAGAGTATCATTAAATTTTAGGGAGAATAAAAAGATGTTCTGGAAGGAGGTAAATAAAGTGCGTAAGACAAGGGAGCAAATGGGAACTTCAGTGAAGGGCGCAAATGGGGAGGTGATAACAAGTAGTGGTGATGTGAGAAGGAGATGGAGTGAGTATTTTGAAGGTTTGTTGAATGTTTTTGATGATAGAGTGGCAGATATAGGGTGTTTTGGTCGAGGTGGTGTGCAAAGTGCGAGGGTTAGGGAAAAGGATTTGGTAAACAGAGAAGAGGTAGTAAAAGCTTTGCGGAAGATGAAAGCCGGCAAGGCAGCAGGTTTGGATGGTATTGCAGTGGAATTTATTAAAAAAAGGGATGACTGTATTGTTGACTGGTTGGTAAGGTTATTTAATGTATGTATGACTCATGGTGAGGTGCCTGAGGATTGGCGGAATGCGTGCATAGTGCCATTGTACAAAGGCAAAGGGGATAAGAGTGAGTGCTCAAATTACAGAGGTATAAGTTTGTTGAGTATTCCTGGCAAATTATATGGGAGGGTATTGATTGAGAGGGTGAAGGCATGTACAGAGCATCAGATTGGGGAAGAGCAGTGTGGTTTCAGAAGTGGTAGAGGATGTGTGGATCAGGTGTTTGCTTTGAAGAATGTATGTGAGAAATACTTAGAAAAGCAAATGGATTTGTATGTAGCATTTATGGATCTGGAGAAGGCATATGATAGAGTTGATAGAGATGCTCTGTGGAAGGTATTAAGAATATATGGTGTGGGAGGAAAGTTGTTAGAAGCAGTGAAAAGTTTTTATCGAGGATGTAAGGCATGTGTAAGTGTAGGAAGAGAGGAAAGTGATTGGTTCTCAGTGAATGTAGGTTTGCGGCAGGGGTGTGTGATGTCTCCATGGTTGTTTAGTTTGTTTATGGATGGGGTTGTTATGGAGGTGAATGCAAGAGTTTTGGAAAGAGGGGCAAGTATGAAGTCTGTTGGGGATGAGAGAGCTTGGGAAGTGAGTCAGTTGTTGTTCGCTGATGATACAGCGCTGGTGGCTGATTCATGTGAGAAACTGCAGAAGCTGGTGACTGAGTTTGGTAAAGTGTGTGAAAGAAGAAAGTTAAGAGTAAATGTGAATAAGAGCAAGGTTATTAGGTACAGTAGGGTTGAGGGTCAAGTCAATTGGGAGGTGAGTTTGAATGGAGAAAAACTGGAGGAAGTGAAGTGTTTTAGATATCTGGGAGTGGATCTGGCAGCGGATGGAACCATGGAAGCGGAAGTGGATCATAGGGTGGGGGAGGGGGCGAAAATTCTGGGAGACTTGAAGAATGTGTGGAAGTCGAGAACATTATCTCGGAAAGCAAAAATGAGTATGTTTGAAGGAATAGTGGTTCCAACAATGTTGTATGGTTGCGAGGCGTGGGCTATGGATAGAGTTGTGCGCAGGAGGATGGATGTGCTGGAAATGAGATGTTTGAGGACAATGTGTGGTGTGAGGTGGTTTGATCGAGTAAGTAACGTAAGGGTAAGACAGATGTGTGGAAATAAAAAGAGCGTGGTTGAGAGAGCAGAAGAGGGTGTTTTGAAATGGTTTGGGCACATGGAGAGAATGAGTGAGGAAAGATTGACCAAGAGGATATATGTGTCGGAGGTGGAGGGAACGAGGAGAAGAGGGAGACCAAATTGGAGGTGGAAAGATGGAGTGAAAAAGATTTTGTGTGATCGGGGCCTGAACATGCAGGAGGGTGAAAGGAGGGCAAGGAATAGAGTGAATTGGAGCGATGTGGTATACCGGGGTTGACGTGCTGTTAGTGGATTGAATCAAGGCATGTGAAGCGTCTGGGGTAAACCATGGAAAGCTGTGTAGGTATGTATATTTTGCGTGTGTGGACGTATGTATATACATGTGTATGGGGGTGGGTTGGGCCATTTCTTTCGTCTGTTTCCTTGCGCTACCTCGCAAACGCGGGAGACAGCGACAAAGCAAAAAAAAAAAAAAAAAAAAGAAAATATATATATATATATATATATATATATATATATATATATATATATATATATATATATATATATATATATATATATATATATATATATATATATATATATATATATATATATATATATATATATATATATATATATATATATATATATATATATATATATATATATATATATATATATATATATAT
Organism: Panulirus ornatus; assembly: GCF_036320965.1. Taxonomy (NCBI): domain Eukaryota; kingdom Metazoa; phylum Arthropoda; class Malacostraca; order Decapoda; family Palinuridae; genus Panulirus; species Panulirus ornatus. The sequence goes on from NC_092293.1 coordinate 3,414,299, forward strand.
ATATATATACTGGGGAGTAAATTTTTAAAACCATTTGGTGTCTCAGAATTTAGACATGAATCAAGGTATATTTACGCCACTGACTAACATTATGACCTTCATTTCCTTCCAGTAGATACAGGTTTTCAGATAATGCAATTATCAATAAATGGACCACTCACGAGCATAGGTAGTTCTGAGTGGAGCTTAACATGTTGTGCTTCTACACAATAACAACAAATATGGATCATTCCCAATTGATGGTTCAACTATGATGAGTGAACAGCAGGACACAATCGTCCTGGTCTTACACAAGATATCATACCACCATGACCAATGGTTAATGTGTGTGGATCTCAAGATGGTGAGTTTTCTCCTGGGTCAGCAGAGTGGGTACAACAAGTAGCCCAGCTTTATCTGTCTCTGGGATAGTAGAGCTGAGGATGAGCACTGGCTGAGAAAACAATGGTCTCTGAGAGAAAACATTACAAGAATGTAATGGCAGAACCCTTGGTTGACAGAGATAAGATCATTGTACCACCACTGCACATCAAACTAGGTTTAATGAAACAGTTTGTGAAGGTTTGGAACAAAGAAGGACACTCTGCTTTGACTAAATATGCAGAAAATGCCCAGCGCTGATCATGGAGAAGGTGAAGGCAGGTATTGTCGACGGGTCACAAACCATGGAACTCATGAAAGACCCACATTTCCAAGATTCAATGACCAATGTTGAGGCAGAGGCATGGTCTTCGTTCACTGTGGTTGTAAGGAATTGTCTTGGTCACCATAAAGCAGATAACTACCCTGAACTAGTGGAGAACCTGCCATCTTCTTTCCCTCAACTTGGCGGTAAAATGAACATCAAAGTGCATTACCTCCACACCCACTTGGCCAGACAACCTAAGTGAGGAACTGGCTCAACCATTCCACCAAGATTTAAGAACCATGGAAGAAAGATCCCGGGGACACTGGGATACCCATACCTGGGACACTGGGATACCCATACCTGGGACACTGGGATACCCATACCTGGAACACTGGGATACCCATACCTGGGACACTGGGATACCCATACCTGGGACACTGGGATACCCATACCTGGGACACTGGGATACCCATACCTGGAACACTGGGATACCCATACCTGGGACACTAGGATACCCATACCTGGGACACTGGGATACCCATACCTGGGACACTGGGATACCCATACATGGGACACTGGGATACCCATACCTGGGACACTGGGATACCCATACCTGGGACACTGGGATACCCATACCTGGAACACTGGGATACCCATACCTGGGACACTGGGATACCCATACCTGGGACACTGGGATACCCATACCTGGGACACTGGGATACCCATACCTGGAACACTGGGATACCCATACCTGGGACACTGGGATACCCATACCTGGGACACTGGGATACCCATACCTGGAACACTGGGATACCCATACCTGGGATACCCATACATGGGACACTGGGATACCCATACCTGGAACACTGGGATACCCATACCTGGGACAGTGGGATACCCATACATGGGACACTGGGATACCCATACCTGGGACACTGGGATACCCATACCTGGAACACTGGGATACCCATACCTGGGACACTGGGATACCCATACCTGGGACAGTGGGATACCCATACATGGGACACTGGGATACCCATACCTGGGACACTGGGATACCCATACCTGGAACACTGGGATACCCATACCTGGGACACTGGGATACCCATACCTGGGACAGTGGGATACCCATACATGGGACACTGGGATACCCATACCTGGGACACTGGGATACCCATACCTGGAACACTGGGATACCCATGCCTGGGACACTGGGATACCCATACCTGGGACAGTGGGATACCCATACATGGGACACTGGGATACCCATACCTGGGACACTGGGATACCCATACCTGGGACACTGGGATACCCATACCTGGAACACTGGGATACCCATACCTGGGACACTGGGATACCCATACATGGGACACTGGGATACCCATACCTGGAACACTGGGATACCCATACATGGGACACTGGGATACCCATACCTGGGACACTGGGATACCCATACCTGGGACACTGGGATACCCATACCTGGAACACTGGGATACCCATACCTGGGACACTGGGATACCCATACCTGGGACACTGGGATACCCATACCTGGGACACTGGGATACCCATACCTGGGACACTGGGATACCCATACATGGGACACTGGGATACCCATACCTGGGACACTGGGATACCCATACCTGGGACACTAGGATACCCATATATGGAACACTGGGATACCCATATATGGAACACTGGGATACCCATACATGGGACACTGGGATACCCATATATGGAACACTGGGATACCCATACATGGGACACTGGGATACCCATACCTGGGACACTGGGATACCCATACCTGGGACACTGGGATACCCATACATGGGACACTGGGATACCCATATATGGAACACTGGGATACCCATACATGGGACACTGGGATACCCATATATGGAACACTGGGATACCCATATATGGAACACTGGGATACCCATACATGGGACACTGGGATACCCATACATGGGACACTGGGATACCCATACCTGGGACACTGGGATACCCATACATGGGACACTGGGATACCCATATATGGAACACTGGGATACCCATACATGGGACACTGGGATACCCATATATGGAACACTGGGATACCCATACATGGGACACTGGGATACCCATACCTGGGACACTGGGATACCCATACCTGGGACACTGGGATACCCATACATGGGACACTGGGATACCCATATATGGAACACTGGGATACCCATACATGGGACACTGGGATACCCATACATGGGACACTGGGATACCCATATATGGAACACTGGGATACCCATACATGGGACACTGGGATACCCATATATGGAATACTGGGATACCCATACATGGGACACTGGGATACCCATACCTGGGACACTGGGATACCCATACCTGGGACACTGGGATACCCATACATGGGACTCTGGGATACCCATATATGGAACACTGGGATACCCATACATGGGACACTGGGATACCCATATATGGAACACTGGGATACCCATACATGGGACACTGGGATACCCATACCTGGGGCACTGGGATACCCATACCTGGGACACTGGGATACCCATACATGGGACACTGGGATACCCATATATGGAACACTGGGATACCCATACATGGGACACTGGGATACCCATACATGGGACACTGGGATACCCATACATGGGACACTGGGATACCCATACCTGGGACACTGGGATACCCATACCTGGGACACTGGGATACCCATACATGGGACACTGGGATACCCATACCTGGGACACTGGGATACCCATACATGGGACACTGGGATACCCATTCATGGAACACTGGGATACCCATACATTGGACACTGGGATACCCATATATGGAACACTGGGATACCCATATATGGAACACTGGGATACCCATACATGGGACACTGGGATACCCATACCTGGGACACTGGGATACCCATACCTGGGACACTGGGATACCCATACATGGGACACTGGGATACCCATATATGGAACACTGGGATACCCATACATGGGACACTGGGATACCCATACATGGGACACTGGGATACCCATATATGGAACACTGGGATACCCATACATGGGACACTGGGATACCCATACATGGGACACTGGGATACCCATATTTGGAACACTGGGATACCCATACATGGGACACTGGGATACCCATATATGGAACACTGGGATACCCATATATGGAACACTGGGATACCCATACATGGGACACTGGGATACCCATATATGGAACACTGGGATACCCATACATGGGACACTGGGATACCCATACCTGGGACACTGGGATACCCATACATGGGACACTGGGATACCCATATATGGAACACTGGGATACCCATACATGGGACACTGGGATACCCATACATGGGACACTGGGATACCCATATATGGAACACTGGGATACCCATACATGGGACACTGGGATACCCATACATGGGACACTGGGATACCCATATATGGAACACTGGGATACCCATACATGGAACACTGGGATACCCATACATGGGACACTGGGATACCCATATATGGAACACTGGGATACCCATATATGGAACACTGGGATACCCATACATGGGACACTGGGATACCCATACCTGGGACACTGGGATACCCATACCTGGGACACTGGGATACCCATACATGGGACACTGGGATACCCATATATGGAACACTGGGATACCCATACATGGGACACTGGGATACCCATATATGGAATACTGGGATACCCATATATGGAACACTGGGATACCCATACCTGGGACACTGGGATACCCATACCTGGGACACTGGGATACCCATACATGGGACACTGGGATACCCATACATGGGACACTGGGATACCCATATATGGAACACTGGGATACCCATATATAGAACACTGGGATACCCATACATGGGACACTGGGATACCCATATATGGAACACTGGGATACCCATACATGGGACACTGGGATACCCATACCTGGGACACTGGGATACCCATACCTGGGACACTGGGATACCCATACATGGGACACTGGGATACCCATACCTGGGATACCCATACCCGGGACACTGGGATACCCATACCTGGGACACTGGGATACCCATACATGGGACACTGGGATACCCATACATGGGACACTGGGATACCCATACCTGGGATACCCATACCTGGGACACTGGGATACCCATACCTGGGACACTGGGATACCCATACATGGGACACTGGGATACCCATACTTAGGACACTGGGATACCCATACATGGGACACTGGGATACCCATACATGGGACACTGGGATACCCATACCTGGGACACTGGGATACCCATACATGGGACACTGGGATGCCCATACATGGGACACTGGGATACCCATACATGGGACACTGGGATACCCATATATGGAACACTGGGATACCCATACCTGGGACACTGGGATACCCATACCTGGGACACTGGGATACCCATACATGGGACACTGGGATACCCATACCTGGGACACTGGGATACCCATACATGGGACACTGGGATACCCACATTACCGTTACAAAGGAAGTTTGTGCTTCTTCCAAAACCAACAGGCCATTTGCACGTCTCATGAACCTAGAATGTCTAGAAACTGAGAATCTGGCTGAGAATCTGTCTTCCAACTAACAGTTCTGTTTTCACCTCCTGCTCTCCTGACTCTTCACACTGTATATCTTTTTTCCATTGTCTATATTTCCTCCACGAGGCAGCGACATTCTCTCATCCTCAAGTGGAGGTTCTCTACTTGGGAGATTTTAGCGCACATCACAGGGAACAGTTGGAAGGTCCCGACGTAGATATATATATATATATATATATATATATATATATATATATGTGTGTGTGTGTGTGTGTGTGTGTGTTTGTGATTGTTTGTTTTCCACGCATAATAATTTGGACCACTTTACCCGTATTCCAGACCGTCACAACCATTCTCCCAATACTCGGGACATTGTCATCTTTCTTCTCCAGTCCCTCCTGTTACACCTACACAATTCGTTTATCTGACCACACTCTGGTGTCTCCTCACTACGTTCCTTCCTCCATTAGTTGGCCACTCTACATCACAGTATTTTTAGGTAACTAAAAAAAATCTTTATTTGTCTGACCTTCCATGGAAAGATTACTGCCTTTCTTACGGCGATGAATCTATATCTCCTGAGCCTATAGCATAAGTTATTGTTGCGTGAATAGAGGCATATATTCCTTCATCCCCTATAATAACCCTTTTCTCCAATTTGTCGTACAACCATCGTAGTTCTGAAGCCATTTGTCCAAGAGACCAAATATATTGCATCAGGGAGTCTCTCCTTCCTCCAACACTCATTCGACCTTAATATTCGTCTAAAATCCTTGCAAAATTTCATGTTATTCGTGAGTCAAACTATTTCTTTATCCACTGTAAATACAAGAACGTATCTTCTTCCGGATTCCTTTTTATATTAAGCCAGAAATATTTCAAACAGTTTATATGGCATTACATTTCCTTCGTTTTTACAATTAGACGACACTTTTAGCTGTATCTCTTACTGAAAGAAGTAATCATTTTGGCTCTATCTGCTTCAACTCCAATCCCGATCAGTCTAACATTTCCCTCACCCGTTAAAGTACCTCTAACTGATCCAATGCAACTTCCTAAAACATCTTCTTGTAAACTCCATAAGTAATGGGCAAGAAAAAGGCATATGGAACCACATGACATCCATCCTTGTGTTGTGAATAAAATATACCTACATTCCTGTGAGACATTACCGACGGCAGGTGAACTATTGACAAGAGCAGTCATCAAGGGCTTATTATTCCCTCATGATCAAACTTATCCAGGTCTGCCGTTTTGTTTCTTTTGTTCCATTGTTTCTGATAGTATATCTTTAACTTTTATGTAAGAATGTTGAAATACACTGTACTTTCTTGTCAATAAAATTGGATTTAGGACATAAGATGTGTCTTTGATTATAAATACAAATGCAATGAGAAAAGATATGATTCTTGCCATAGCTTCGTTCTCTGGAATTAAGTCACCACTTTCCGTTATTAATTAACCGAATGATTAAGCAGTGATTCTTGCTTCTAACATAACTATGAAAAGCATTAATCAATTAGCCCTTCATATTGATGTATAGTCTGTCGTATAACTATCTTAATTTACGCAAATTCATACAGTATAGTCTTTCATGTTTTGTAGATCTGAGTTTTTATGTGTTACTTTCTTCAAAAAAGGCATCTCCTCATTTCATCCTTTCACCACATTAGTTTTGTTTTGCAAAACAAGGTTTATTACGCACTGGCACACTTGTACCCTCGATTACTTTGAAAGTTTTATTGAAACATTTCCTAGCTACGTTCATGTCATTTTAAGCTACCATATCAATTAGGATTTGACAGTCAAAAGCAATGCGAAAATCACTAAGATATGAAAGTCTAAAATTTGGTATCTTTTGTTACGACTCATGTTGATTAGCATTCCATGCAGTGTTGAAAGTGATTTAAAATGTAATTTCACGGTGATCAGTATCTAGAAACTGATGTAACCATTCCCAGTAAAAGTACATTCTCTAACTGAATGACCCATGTATACTGTACCTTAACTTTCCTTTTATTATCGTCACTGTTAACATGACCAGTGCCAGTACATTTTATAACTGCATGTCCCATATATAATTCCCTCGACCACATAAATTCAAGACCACGTACCTAGTACGAATATGTCATCTGAGCTGAAAAGCACTATAATGGGGAGAGTAAGGATATGAGGAACATGGAGAGTGATGCGAACTATTAAATAGATGGCCACTTATAGTACAGTCAAATTGTTCATGCAGATTGGTCCGCTAGTATGTTTTGTATAAGTGATAACGAATGTTAAGTAACGTAATATTTCGTCGTATTGGTAAGACCAATTGTTAAAGTCGTTCCGCAGCTGTCATTCATCACGTAATAATTATGTTACACCGGACACTTTATTGGCTAGTGTCCATTGTGGAAGTCCATGCAAGATTCTGTGTACCATATATTAGATATAAACACAGCAACTGTGTCAAACATGAACAAGAGACATTTACTGGAAAATAGTAATGTCTTGTGACCTCTAGACACTCATCCTCTCCCTCTGCTACACCTCCCAGTCTCCCTAACGGCCCCAACCATGTTTTCACCCAACCTTCTCTGGCCAGTGATATCGCTGCCTTTACACGTCTGTGATTACCTCTGATCAGATAATAAAAATCATTCTTGCTTTCCCTTATAATACTTGCACTAACCATTTGCACCTGCAACACTTAATAGCTCACATCACTCTACTGTGTTCCACGTCCCCTTGTTCCTCCCCCTTTACAGTGTTACCAGCAAAGTTGACATATACATACTCGGTATGTGTATGTCGAAGTGTATGACCTTTGACCTTTTATGTTGCTATCATTGCTAACGACTGTACACCATATTGTGCCCTTTTTCAAATACACATTTATTCTCTGTATAAATGTATTCTTTATGTATACAATGTAAGTCTAAAATGTTTTATCACTTACCCATGTATACGTGTCAATGTTAAGATGATATTCTGTATGACTTAATTATACCTGCTTTGTATTACACAAACGTTGTTACCTATGTTACTATCAGTATACTGTATGATTTATGTTGTACCTGCTTTGTATTACACAAACGTTGTTACCTATGTTACTATCAGTATACTGTATGACTTATGTTGTACCTGCTTTGTATTACACAAACGTTCTTACGTATGTCACTATCAGCATACTGTATGTCGTGTTATACCTGCTTTGTATTACACAAACGTTGTTACCTATGTTACTATCAGTATACTGTATGTCGTGTTATACCTGCTTTGTATTACACAAACGTTGTTATCTATGTTACTATCAATATCGCTTAGTATACTGTACTTGATGTATCCTAGACCTCCCACCTCTGACTGCAGTGTGCACTTGGGGTGCCTGAGCCTACACAGAACCCCCGTCACTCTCCTGTGTTGATGTATTTTACCCACAGTGCGCTCTATACCGGCCTCCACCTACCCCTGCATATGTATGTACACTTCACTCATACAATCATTGACATGCTTTTTCTATGGATATCAAGACAATAATCTTTCTTTTGATAAAAGAAATAACATTTATTGAATTGTAACAAACTTACCTCAATCTTCAACATTATCAACGACACGAGCAGGTTTCTCATCTAATTGGATTATGGAAACATCAAGCAAATCTACGTGGATCCGCACCCGAAGCTGGTGGAAAGAGACATTCGCCCCAACCTTGCACTTAAGTCTTTTACGACAGAATCTTGTTCATCACAAATTTCTGCAAACTGATCATAAAATCTGTCGCCTTTCTCTGGTGTTTGTCCTACTGTTATTTTCTTACGAAGCTCATCTTTAATTTATGCAAAATGAAATCGACATTCCCATCGGCGACATTTTATTCATCACAAGATTAAGATGATCTTTAACAAAGGCCAAACATTACCGCCTACATTATTTACCATGTTCTTATTAAAAATTATACCCTGGAATTGCGTATTAGACAAAGAAGTCTACCTATTTTATATCAAACCAAGATTCAGAAATAACAATCACATAATATCTTCTACAGATGCTTTCTCACACTCTGACATTTAGTTACGTAGCCTCCGAACATTAACAATACTTTATGTCATGAACCAATGACAGTAAAACAATGCACAGTTCAATATTAGTATTAGGTGCAGCGACAAGTGTAACACTGCAAACTGTTGCCACTCGTTACCACCACACATAAGTATTAAGGTTTTCTACACAGTCTAATGGCAATAAACAGACAACTTACCTACACTGAGCTTATTTTAGGGAAAAGTCACTTTCCTTCAGGAGTTTCGTCACATTTGCTTGCAGCCAGTAACCTGAGCTCTCCTGGCTTAATGTTGAGGCTCTACATGTACTGTACTGTACGTCTGTACTTACCACCATAGGTAGTTAATTTTCACTGAAAATAACATGTGTGCTGCTGTTGCTTTCATATGGAGATGCAAGTGAAATGACATACACTACTGATCAGGCAAGTAAAAAAAGAGAAAAGATATATCAAAAGGTAATTTATTTCTTTGATAACATATTACTAATACAATAAACACGGCAAATCGATACTTTTTTAAAAAGAATTATTGATATTTCTATAGTGAGAATTTTTACAAATCAAGTAATCTCTTGCACGGTTTACTGAGGCCATAATGATTAGATATGATCAAAAGGTTGTGGACATAAAGTTACATAAGTCGCAGACACCCACCAGAGATGATCATATGTGAGCAAGAGCGTGACACCTGTGTTACTATAAACCAGACCTGGGAGTGAGGCAGTGTGCCTCCCACACACTAGACCAGGCACTGGGCTGCTGTATCCCGCACTCAACATGGATGGTACAAGATCATGAATTTCCCATCAGCCAAGCATAATGTCCTCAAACATCAAGACTGGCAACGTGTCTCTGCAGACCAGATCTGCAGAGAAGCTTGGCGATCGTGTCACTACACAACAGGCTTAGCACTGTGGTACTGTATCACTAGGCACAGATCCTGGCACAAGGGTCCTGCAGCACCACACATACACTAAATCTGTGGTAGTGTCTCACCACACACCACACCTGTCACGAGGGTCCTGTACCACCATACCACACCTACACTAACACTGGGGTACTGATGTCACCAGACACCTCACCGTAGTGAAGGAAGGTCTTGTAGGTCGGCAGTGAGGGTGAGTAGTGTACGTAGGTGGTGAAGGAAGGTAGTGTTGGCACTTGAGCGCTGTACCACCACACCTACACCGACACTGGGGTACTGTGTTACCAGACACCCACAAGGCACTAGGACGGTGTAACACCACACGTACACTGACACTGGGGTAATATGTCACCAGCACTGTACCTGGCACTAGGGTACTGTACAACTACACCTTCACTGACACTGGGGTACTGTGTCACCAGACACCCACATGGCACTAGGACGGTGTAACACCACACCTACACTGACACTGGGGTACTGTTACCAGACACCCACATAGCACTAGGACGGTGTAACACCACACCTACACTGACACTGGGGCGCTGTCTCACCACACACCACATCTGACACTAAAATATTTTATGTCACACTGACCAGTTTTGCACTGGCACTGAAGTACTCTGTTCCTCACATACCAAACCTGGCAGGTAGTACCACACACCGCAAGCTTGTACCGGGATGAGGATACTGTGATAAGAGTTCCGTATCTCTGCTTGGGCAGGGCGTTCCTTCACACATCACATCTCACACATAGGTATTGTGTCCCTCACACACCAGACGTAGCACTGGGGAACTGTTCCTGTACACCACACCTGAGCTGGGATCCTGTTTTCCCACATCCTGAACAATAATGAACATAACTCTCAGCACTGGTAGGCTTCCTGTAGATCTTAAAGAATAACTAATCAAAATACCTAATTATCACCACATTAAGGAAGGGTGATTTGCCTTTGTGTTTCCATTTAGCCTTAAACTTGATGGTGGGATGAATCGTAATTCATTAAAGAACACATCACGATCTTGGTAAGATGGCCATAAGAACCACACATCGTTAACGTATCTTAACATTATTTTTGGACTGTTACTAACTGAAGTTTGGATCTCAGTCTCATAGTATTCCATGAATAAGTTACTGAGAATGGGAGTGAGGGAATTTATCATGGCTAAACCGAATTTCTTTCAATAAGAATCAGCCTCAGCAACTTGGAAAACGTTATTGTCAACAAAGTTTTATTAAGTCAATGAAAGTTTTTGAGGGTAGGGGCATCTCAGCTACGTTAAAGGAAGAAGAATCTCGCCATATAATGTAAATAATAGATTAGATTTTGCTAAGAGGGCTAGGATCATTTATTTGCCTGATCATGAACTTCTTAGATTTAATATCAACTTCTCTTTACCAAAGTCTATATTGATGAAACTATTGCTTACTTAACCCTAAACACTATTGTCAATAATGAGGAATGGTTTTACTTTCCTCGGGTCCAACAGACACAGAGGGGAAAAAGATCTCATTACGATTTACTAAACAAATTACATGGACTTAAGCTTTAATTTACCTTATTGAAATATACGAGTAAAGAGAACAAATATAGGAGTAATTATTGTGTATAATGCAAAAAATTGAAGATACGAGAAATGAAAAGAGTGAAGTAGAGAGAATTTGTACGTGTGTAAGACTCACGCATACTACCATTAATTTTTCATTAACTATTTATTATTATCATTTTACTGTAAGTTACATAGAGTTAGATGCATGTTCCCACGGGCCCACTGTTCCCACGAGCTACTGTTACTCAGGATGTTTGAACACGTAAGATCTGATCTGTTATTTGAACACGTTGTTGAATGGGTGTTGACGGACTCCCATATAACCCCTGCCAGTGTGACCTGAGGGGACACACTGGCCAGCATCGTCACACTGTTCACTAGAGTGTGTCGTAGTGTGTCATAAGACTATAGCCCAGAGTACTACAGATGGACGTACATATTCTTTTGTAATAAATCTACAAAGGCCGACTGATCTTCATTGACTACCATCCACGAAGAAGACCTGTATTCATTCCTGACAACTCAACCTTACAAATGGTGGCAGCGAAGTAAGAACCTACGTGACCACACACGACCGTCACGTCTACTTCATATTTCTACGCCTGGTGGTCCCAGCTATCAGACAAGAATACCTGACAGTCTTGGCGCTCGCTCTACTGGACGTTAAGGGTGGAATCCACGGCCGACTACGTTCTCCATCACCCGTATCTCCAGGCAGTGAAGATGCGTCTATATTGCATTGCTGACACTGTGTCACTTGCAAGGGAACACAGCGCCTCCGCCGTGGAGTGTGGTCATCACATCCAGACGTGTCAAGCAAGGTCAGCCATCCTGCCAACACCAACGTGGAGGTCATCTTGTCAACCGCTCCAGAGACGCGTCATCAGCAGCCGTGGCGACATCCCAGACGTCAGCATCGCGTGGTCCAGCGCCTGTTGCTCACTCAACTTTCCTGCTAGCGAGCCGCTCCTCTGCACACGTCTACACCTCGCTACACCACACCCGAGACGTCTTCGTGAGCGAATCTCCCATTCAGATAAGAACTGTGTCAAAATGGTTCACTCTGTGAGGTATGCTCCTTTTGTGTGTTACTAGTCCCTAGTCTATCAATATAGACATATGTACATATATATACTTTTGGGTAATATGACTATTCGTCCTTGTAGTTTAACAAATTAATCTAAGGGTTTTTCTTGCATATATTCTTATGTTTTCATGCATTGATACTGTTGATTTTAGTGATGATTACTTTCGCATGCAGAATCTTGTATTGATATGTTGTTATCCCATACTTTTTATTGCCTTTATTTCGGTACAATATTTTCAAATAATATTCAGGTTAGGTATTTTAGATTAGGACAATAGTGTTCATTGTATTCTGATTTTTAGAGAGGTTTATTACTTAAACACTTTAAGTCTGATTGTATTACATGTCCGAAGATATTCCACGCGGTAATCGTAAAGGTTCATATGTACTTAGGAATTTACCTAGAATCCCTTATTATAAACGGAACCAACCTTCTAAAATGGCGACGTCACACAAAGTTGTTTTGACAGATTCTGGTGACACAGATGACCCACAGAAACCTTCTCACACGTTACCACACCCACACCCACCTCCCCCTCCACCTCACGAAAACTCAGGACAATCAGATACTTCACAAAAAACTGTTTTCACACTAAAACAAGCTAGGGAACCACACGAGTTATTTGATGGTAAACTGTCAAATTTTGATCGGTGGATCAGGAACGTAGAGGACAGTGTTGAACATAATGGTGATTCAGGAGACAGAGCGTTTATATCGGCTGCTAAAAATCTCATTGATTTCAACCAGCCTAACAATTAAGCTAGGGTTGTCTATGACTCAGATGACATTGGAAACTGTACATCTTGGGAGGAATTTAAAACGTTGTTTACATCAGGTTGTGAGGAATCATTCTCAGATAGTTTACTACACGTCCTTTTACGTGCTCTTAACACAACATACTTGGATGATATGTCAATCCCTGATCACTGGAGTACCTTACATGGAAGAATGAGGTTATTTAGGCAGACTTACGAATCCTCACCCTGGATATCGTCCATGATGAATCCTGAAACTCATGTGCAAACACTCATGCGTTTATTACACATAACCTTCATTCTCAAGGACCTGACCTCCAAACGTAGCTCGGTGGTTACTTGATGAAGACATCGACCCATCATTGTGGGTCAGTAACGAAAGTATTGGGTTACACTAAAAAGAAAGGTGGATATCACAACACCAAGACACTGGGGAGAGTGTCGGCTTCCCAATGTATGAGGAAACATTCTAGTGATCAACACAATCATTCTTCTCACGGTCAGTTAAAGCGATTCAGTGATGACAAACACTCACATAAAGTGACGTGCTTCCGGTGTGGCCAACCAGGACATAAAGCGAATGTGTGTCCTTACACATGGGACTCATTCTCACGTGAGCCTCGACCAGAACAACAAACGCAGTCAACGACCCATGTCATCACAGCCTCGGTCGTCACAATTCTGCCGACCTAGTCATGATTTCCTCCAGTCAGACATCAGGCTGACCTTCACCCGCTCGCGCCCAACACCACCAAGCAGGTGTTCATATCATAGCAACGCTAGACACACTTCAGCGGAATGTCGAGCATTAGCTAGACAGACGTCACCTAACACAGGTTCATCATGTCATTATCAACAATGACAATCTCTCGCTCATGACAAGACTCCATCACATAAGGAACTCTTAAGACATTTTCGTTCTTCGCCATTTTCTCACAAGTTTCGATTTAGTGGGTTCTTTCCAGAATAAGCCAATCACAATCTTTCTAGACAGCGGCGCGGAAGCAGATGTCATTCATTATGATTTTATTCAACCATTAATGGGGCGCACTCAGCTTGTTCAATGCTCGGACTTTTACCCATCCCTTCAAAGTATCTCAAATGAAAATCTCGACGTAAGGGGCACTATTAAAATGAACATTCGCACAGGCGACTCGGTCATTACGGTAACCCCTTACATTGTTCGTGGTGTAACGTTTCCTGCTAACTTGTTACTAGGACGCCACTCTATGTGTGGCACAACATAAGATCTGTCCTATTTATCATGTGGTTTGTGTTGATAATACGTTCCTGCCATTGTCAGAGAAGAGTTCTCACTCAGTCAGGGTCATTAATACATCTGCTCCCACGTCCTGCTTCACGAAGGCTAATACCCACCCCTTTTATTTTTCTACTCATTGCCCTGGTAAACTTCAAACAAATATGACTCTGCATAGTAACACATTAACGAAGGTTCCTCTCTCACTTTCTCGAAAGTGGATGACTGATCATGGACTGAGACATAGTCAGGGTGATCTCGTACTAAGAGTAGTTGCTGAACCTTCATCACTAACTGTCAAAGGGCTATCGATGGATGCCTCTATTCATGAGACCGCAGATGGAGAGGTTACCGTATACATTGCCAATACGGGACCCCACTCCTGTCCGTCTCTGTAGAGGGGCCAAGCTTGTGGAATTCTCCGTTTTGAAGTCCGGAATTCAAGACGAGGAGTTGCATGAGTTTAACAACCGTCTAGTCTCACATTCCATTAACCCACCACCACCTACTCCTCCTACCCCTGACTCAGTAGTGCACGGCTTGAGTCAGCTCCCCACCATCACCCCTGACATGATATCCAAGGTAGGATTAACCAAACATGTTGACCAGTTAACAGACTTACTTAACCAGTATAGGTCTACTATTGCCTTATCAGGAGAACCACTCGGTAGAACTCATTTGGATGTTCACATTATTAACTTAGAGAAAAACACACAAGTCCCATTGACGTCCCAGCCAATCGATTGCCACACACACGCACACAGAGACACAGCAAACAAACTTGTTCAGGACATGTTGAAAGAAAAGGTCATAGAAGAATCACGGTCACCATGGAATTCACCACATCTGATCGTTCCGAAAAAGGACGGAACTTTTAGACCAGTCATAGATTTTAGAAAACTCAACACCAAGGTCACTTTGAAATATCGTTTCCCATTACCAGTGGTATCAGAGCTTCTTCATAGCCTCGGTAACAATAAGGTATTTTCAACTTTGGATTTATTGAGCGGATTTTGGCAGATTCCCTTGTCAGAGGAAAGCCGCCCCCTGACTGTGTTCAGTACGCCAGATGGTCATTGGCAGTTCATATGCATCATGACCTTCGGTCTTCATTCCTCACCGGTGATCACCTTCTCAAGGTTAATGACTAACATTTGTCGTCACATGTTGGGCCAAGATGTATTGGTTTATCTTGATGATATAATTGTCATGTCTCCAGATATTGCTTCTCATTGCAAAAGTCTTGAGAGAGTATTTCTGCGACTTAAGGATGCGAACCTAAAAGTCAAGTTATCCAAATGTTCCTTTCTACAGACAAGAATTAATTACTTTGGTCACACCGTTGATGAAAACGGTATTCAACCTAATGCAGATAAAGTAAAAACAATTGTGGAATGGCTAGTCCCTTCCACAACAGACAAGGTCAAATCCTCCCTTGGTTTAGCAGGATATTATCGAAGATTTATCGCTAATTTCGCGAAGCTCGCAAACCCACTCACTTCACTTCTGAAACAGGGAGTCACATTCCAGTGGTCTACAGCGCAAGACAATGCGTTTAACTTACTCAAGCAACACTTGATCGAGGCGCCTATCCTTCGATTTCCCAACTTTGAGAAACCCTTCATTTTGCACACAACAGATGCTTGTAAACAGGGTCTTGGAGCTGTACTTATGCAGGAGTCAAATAAGGGTAAACTTTTTCCCATAGCTTATGCGAGCCGTACATGTTCGACGACGGAATCGAAATACTCAATAACAGAATTGGAAGGCCTTGCAGTTGTTTGGGCACTCAAACATTTTAAGGAATACATATATGTTACCCTATTACAGTTTATACAGATCACAGAGCTCTGTTGGGTATTTTTCAAAGACAAGATCCTACAGGAAAGTTTCAGAGGTGGTTTTTAACTATACAAGCATTTGACCCAGATTTTCGCTTTGTTTCTGGCTCATCCAATGTAGTTGCAGACGCACTCTCCCGAAGAGTGGGTACAGTCACTGTAGGTAATAGCCCCGTAGATTTTGATGTAGAAAGGTTGACACGACATCAACGAGATGACCCAGTCTGGGGTCCTGTCATAGAATACCTAGAGGGTGTAAGATCTTCACTGGATGCTTAAACAGTTGTTCCAGTCAGAGAATTGTATTTAGCGCAGTGAGGGAGTCGTGTGCAGGGACGCGAAATTAGGAATACCTGCCCGTGTTGTTAAGCAAACAATAATTCCAACAACATTAGTACAGGATTTCTTGAAGTTAGCACATGATTCACCCCAGGCCGCACACCCAGGTGCAGGTAGATGCTATAAGCAAACTCGTTTGAGGTATTTCTGGCCAAGAATGCAGAAAAACATTAAGGATTATATTTTGAGGTGCCAAACATGTAACACACACAAGGGAAGTCCCACTACCCCGCAGACTGTGTTGAAATATCCTTTACCTACATACCCATGGGAAAGAGTTCATATGGACATATTAGGAGGTTTTCCTAGGTCCATGGCAGGCTACAGATACATTTTAGTAATTACTGATGCCTTCACGAGATATTGTGAATTAGTCCCAGTTCAAAATAAAGACGCAGCCACGGTCGCTAAGGTGTTCAAAAAATATATCTTAGACAGACATAATGCTCCGAAGATTTTAGTTACAGATAATGGAGGGGAATTGGATAACTCACTATTAGAAGAACTCTGTAAATTGTATAACATAAGTAAATGTAATATAATGGCGCATCACACAGCCTCGAATGGCCTGTCAGAGAGATTGAACCGCAAAATCCTCCAGTGTCTTCCCACCAACATTAATTTTGACCATGATGAATGGAGTGAGTACCTGTCTGATGTCCGATGTTCATTAGATTCAGCTTATCATAAGTCAATTGGAGACTCACCCTTCCACGCCTTACACGGTTTTGATAAAGTGTTGCCGTATGACATAATAGCGTCCCCTCCTTCATGTCCAGCGGTCCAGAGATCAGTTGTAGCGGAAAAATATCGCACGACTCAATTGATTCATCAAAGGATCAAGGAAAACCTAGGTGAAGCCACTACAACCTTCACGAACCAGGCTGATAAATCCACGAAACCATCAAAGGTGGCTCCCAGACTCTTGGTAATGGTGCAAGAATTTAACACTAGAAGTGATGTTCCTAAACTTGACCCAAAATTTTCTGGTCCCTATAGAGTCTTAGCTCATTTAAAGTGACATAAGTTTAGGGTTCGACATCTAAATACAGGTGACATTCGTGAAGAACATGAGGACCACTTGAAAGTTTTACAGTATTGTGAACATGATCATCCCGGTACCACAACAGACAACACTCCTCAAACCCCAAACAATGTCACCCAACCAACTTCTACCACTGTTCAGACTGTCCCCACACCAGAACCGACCACCCTCACAACACCACCACACACACATCAGTATTCATTAAGACCTCACCTTTAAGAAGTTGCTAAGTTTATCATTTTACAGGCTCTTCCTTCTCATGTCCTTATGGTGTCTTCCTATATATGACACCATGGCAGTACCAGGCGCCCTTCTCACGACTCCCCGCGGGGTCCACATCGTGAGGGACACACTCTAAGTCAAGCTGGGCCTGGAGGGTCTACCCTACACTTACGATCATTTACTGAAACTACTGGAGGGCGTACCTCGCTTACGGTCTACCCTACTCAAGTTTTACACCAGTGCGTCCATCAGAAACTCTAGTGTTGCTCCTCCTCCAACTTTGTTAAATCAGTGGACCTAGAAACTGAATAGTACCTGTCTGATTCTGTATGACATAATACAAGACATTGAATCTCCAGTAAATACTAATACCAGGATGAACACAGAAAAGCAGAGGAGAAGCAAGAGAGGTCTGCTTAATTTTGTAGGGTCCCTCCAATCATACTTGTTTGGTATTGCTACTCAGGAAGAACTTAATTCAGTTAGGAATCAGATTGCATCTTTACAATTTCAACAACTTCTTAACAACAGGTTTATTAAAGCTAAAGCTAAGGTCTTAAAACAACATTCTCGATATTTGAATGACATAATGTTAACTGTTAATAACTTGACACAACATGTAGCACTATTGTCAAAGTCTCTTAATCCCATATATGCTATAGTGACTATTTCCACATATGTTGATAGTTTATATGCCCAAATCACTTATTATGCACATTATTTCACTGGCTTATTGGAAGATGTTAATAATCTGGTAAACCAAGTTGTCACGCCATCATTTTTTCCCTTCTCGGAACTCACACGTATCATTAAACAAGCGATGACGAAATTCGGTTGCACCCCAGCTCTCCCTCTGCATCACGTGACCAGTTATTACTCCTTACTAACGGTTGACGTGATCCTCGAAGCGGTCATTATCCACATACCATTCACTGACTCCAATACTTACAGCCTTGTGAACGTAATACCATTCTCTTTTAATTATACAAAAGAGTTGCAAAAGACTATCATCCTTGCTGATAACATGAACTTTCTCTTATATAATATTAATTCCTCGTTGATTGCACATCTCTCCTTGCATGATTTAGCATTGTGCCATAAACCATTGCTTGACAACTTGATTTGCCCCCCCCCAATACCTTGGTTTTTCATGATTTACAAACAAATTCATGTGAGTGCCAACTACTTTTAGGGCATCAACAAAATGTTCTTCATTCCTGTTCCTTTAAGGAAATTACTGTTACTGAACCTTGGATTGAAAGTATGGATAAATATCACGTCCTGTTTTTTCCAGAACCACAAAATGTTCTCATTCATTGCCCACCCAATCATCCCAAATCTTATTTGTTTCTGGGACACATTCAGTTAGGACAACAATGTACTGTTATCAGTTCAAGTTTCAAATTGTTCGGCACTCATGATCATATTTTGGGCCAGATTGATAGAGCTATCCCGAGTATAGAACGAATCGCTCAAAACATCAACTTATCCATCATTAATGAAGTAAATATCCAACACCTTCCATCTATGGTTCAAGAAGATTTAGATTCTGGAATATATATATATATATATATATATATATATATATATATATATATATATATATATATATATGTATCTTTTTAATCCTCTAACAATTGTAGAGTGTGTTATCTATGTTATCAAGAATACTAGTTGATATAGGAGTAAGTCTTGTTAATAACTATAATTTGCTTATTTCTGTACTCAGTATTATTTCATAAATAACCATAACTTTTCATTGCTCGCAGGAGCTTGAGCCAGGTTGTGGCCGAGCAAAATGTAAAACTCACGCACACTACCATTGATTATATATATATATATATATATATATATATATATATATATATATATATATATATATATATATATATACGGGGGGCTGGAAATCCTCCTCTTTCATTTTTTTTTAAATTTTCCAAAAGAAGGAACAGAGAAGGGGGCCATATGAGGATATTCCCTCAAAGGTCCAGTCCTCTGCTCTTAACGCTACCTCGCTAATGCGGGAAATGGCGAATAGTATGAAAAAAAAAAATTATATATATATATATTTATATATATATATTTTTTTTTTTCTTTTTTTGTCGCTGTCTCCCGCGTTTGCGAGGTAGCGCAAGGAAACAGACGAAAGAAATGGCACAACCCACCCCCATACACATGTATATACATACGTCCACACACGCAAATATACATACCTACACAGCTTTCCATAGTTTACCCCAGACGCTTCACATGCCCTGATTCAATCCACTGACAGCACGTCAACCCCGGTATACCACATCGATCCAATTCACTCTATTCCTTGCCCTCCTTTCACCCTCCTGCATGTTCAGGCCCCGATCACATAAAATCTTTTTCACTCCATCTTTCCACCTCCAATTTGGTCTCCCACTTCTCCTCGTTCCCTGCACCTCCGACACATATATCCTCTTGGTCAATCTTTCCTCACTCATTCTCTCCATGTGCCCAAACCATTTCAAAACACCCTCTTCTGCTCTCTCAACCACGCTCTTTTTATTTCCACACATCTCTCTTACCCTTACGTTACTTACTCGATCAAACCACCTCACACCACACATTGTAATCAAACATCTCATTTCCAGCACATCCATCCTCCTGCGCACAACTCTATCCATAGCCCACGCCTCGCAACCATACAACATTGTTGGAACCACTATTCCTTCAAACATACCCATTTTTGCTTTCCGAGATAATGTTCTCAACTTCCACACATTCTTCAAGGCTCCCAGAATTTTTGCCCCCTCCCCCACCCCATGATCCACTTCCGCTTCCATGGATCCATCCGCTGCCAGAACCACTCCCAGATATCTAAAACACTTTACTTCCTCCAGTTTTTCTCAATTCAAACTTACCTCCCAGTTGACTCGACCCTCAACCCTACTGTACCTAATAACCTTGCTCTTATTCACGTTTACTCTTAACTTTCTTCTTTCACAAACTTTACCAAACTCAGTCACCAGCTTCTGCAGTTTCTCACATGAATCAGCCACCAGCGCTGTATCATCAGCGAACAACAACTGACTCACTTCCCAAGCTCTCTCATCCACAACAGACTTCATACTTGCCCCTCTTTCCAAAACTCTTGCATTCACCTCCCTAACAACCCCATCCATAAACAAATTAATATATATATATGTATATATATATATATATATATATATATATATATATATATATATATATATATATATATATATATATATATATATATATATATATATATATATATATATATATATATATATATATATATATATATAAGAAAGGGGGTGACTGTATTGTTGACTGGTTGGTAAGGTTTTTTAATATATGTATGATTCATGGTGAGGTGCCTGAGGATTGGCGGAATGCTTGCATAGTGCCATTGTACAAAGGCAAAGGGGATAAGAGTGAGTGCTCAAATTACAGAGGTATAAGTTAGTTGAGTATTCCTGGTAAATTATATGGGAGGTTATTGATTGAGAGGGTGAAGTCATGTACAGAGCATCAGATTGGGGAAGAGCAGCGTGGTTTCAGAAGTGGTAGAGGATGTGTGGATCAGGTGTTTGCTTTGAAGAATGTATGTGAGAAATACTTAGAAAGCAATTGGATTTGTATTTATGGATCTGGAGAAGACATATGATAGAGTTGATAGAGATGGTCTGTGGAAGGTACTAAGAATATATGGTGTGGGAGGCAAGTTGTTAGAAGCAGTGAAAAGTTTTTATCGAGGATGTAAGGCATGTGTACGTGTAGGAAGAGAGGAAAGTGATTGGTTCTCACTGAATGTAGGTTTGCGGTAGGGGTGTGTGATGTCTCCATGGTTGTTTAATTTGTTTATGGATGGGGTTGTTAGGGAGGTAAATGCAAGAGTTTTGGAAAGAGGGGCAAGTATGCAGTCTGTTGTGGATGAGAGAGCTTGGAAAGTGAGTCAGTTGTTGTTCGCTGATGATACAGCGCTGGTGGCTGATTCATGTAAGAAACTGCAGAAGCTGGTGACTGAGTTTGGTAAAGTGTGTGAAACAAGAAAGTTAAGAGTAAATGTGAATAAGAGCAAGGTTATTAGGTACAGTAGGGTTGAGGGTCAAGTAAATTGGGAGGAAAGTTTGAATGGAGAAAAACTGGAGGAAGTAAAGTGTTTTAAATATCTGGTAGTGGATCTGGCAGCGGATGGAACCATGGAAGCGGAAGTGAATCATAGGGTGGGGGAGGGGGCAAAAATTCTGGGAGCCTTGAAGAATCTTTGGAAGTCGAGAACACGATCTCGGAAAGCAAAAATGGGTATGTTTGAAGGAATAGTGGTTTCAACAATGTTGTATGGTTGCGAGGCGTGGGCTATGGATAGAGTTGTGCGCAGGAGGGTGGATGTGCTGGAAATGAGCTGTTTGAGGACAATATGTGGTGTGAGGTGGTTTGATCGAGTAAGTAATGCAAGGGTAAGAGAGATCTGTGGAAATAAAAAGAGTGTGGTTGAGAGAACAGAAGAGGGTGTTTTGAAATGGTTTGGTCACAATGAGAGAATGAGTGAGGAAAGATTGACCAAGAGGATATATGTGTCAGAGGTGGAGGGAACGGGGAGAAGTGGGAGACCAAATTGGAGGTGGAAAGATAGAGTGAAAAAGATTTTGAGTGATCGGGGCCTAAACATGCAGGAGGGTGAAAGACGTGCAAGGAATAGAGTGAATTGGAGCGATATGGTATACCGGGGTCGACGTGCTGTCAATGGATTGAACCAGGGCATGTGAAGCGTCTGGGGTAAACCATGGAAAGTTTTGCGGAGTCTGGATGTGGAAAGGGAGCTGTGGTTTCGGTGCATTATTACATGACAGCTAGAGACTGAGTTTGGACGAATGGGGCCTTTGTTGTCTTTTCCTAGCCCTACCCCGCACACATGAGGGGGGAGGGGATTGTTATTCCATATGTGGCGAGGTGGTGATGGGAATAAATAAAGGCAGACAGTATGAATTATGTACATGTGTATATATGTATATGTCTGTGTGTATATATATATATATGTGTACATTGAGATGTATGGGTATGTATATTTGCGTGTGTGGACGTGTATGTATATACATGGGTATGTGGGTGGGTTGGGCCATTCTTTCGTCCGTTTCCTTGCGCTACCTGGCTAATGCGGGAAATGGCGAATAGTGTGAAAAAAAAAAAAATATATATATATATATATATATATATATATATATATATATATATATATATATATATATATATATATATATATATATATATATAGATATATATATCCCTGGGGATAGGGGAGAAAGAATACTTCCCACGTATTCCCTGCGTGTCGTAGAAGGCGACTAAAAGGGGAGAGAGCGGGTGGCTGGAAATCCTCCCCTCTCTTGTTTTTTTTAATTTTCCAAATGAAGGAACAGAGAAGGGGGTCAGGTGAGGATATTCCCTCTAAGGCCCAGTTCTCTGTTCTTAACGCTACCTCGCTAACGCGAGAAATGGCAAATAGTATAAAAGAAAAAAAGATATATATATATATATATATATATATATATATATATATATATATATATATATATATATATATATATATATATATATATATATATGCGTGCATAGTGCCATTGTACAAAGGCAAAGGGGATAAGAGTGAGTGCTCAAATTACAGAGGTATAAGTTTGTTGAGTATTCCTGGTAAATCATATGGGAGGGTATTGATTGAGAGGGTGAAGGCATGTACAGAGCATCAGATTGGGGAAGAGCAGTGTGGTTTCAGAAGTGGTAGAGGATGTGTGGATCAGGTGTTTGCTTTGAAGAATGTATGTGAGAAATACTTAGAAAAGCAAATGGATTTGTATGTAGCATTTATGGATCTGGAGAAGGCATATGATAGAGTTGATAGAGATGCTCTCTGGAAGGTATTAAGATTATATGGTGTGGGAGGAAAGTTGTTAGAAGCAGTGAAAAGTTTTTATCGAGGATGTAAGGCATGTGTACGTGTAGGAAGAGAGGAAAGTGATTGGTTCTCAGTGAATGTAGGTTTGCGGCAGGGGTGTGTGATGTCTCCATGGTTGTTTAATTTGTTTATGGATGGGGTTGTTAGGGAGGTAAATGCAAGAGTTTTGGAAAGAGGGGCAAGTATGAAGTCTGTTGGGGATGAGAGAGCTTGGGAAGTGAGTCAGTTGTTGTTCGCTGATGATACAGCGCTGGTGGCTGATTCATGTGAGAAACTGCAGAAGCTGGTGACTGAGTTTGGTAAAGTGTGTGGAAGAAGAAAGTTAAGAGTAAATGTGAATAAGAGCAAGGTTATTAGGTACAGTAGGGTTGAGGGTCAAGTCAATTGGGAGGTGAGTTTGAATGGAGAAAAACTGGAGGAAGTGAAGTGTTTTAGATATCTGGGAGTGGATCTGGCAGCGGATGGAACCATGGAAGCGGAAGTGGATCATAGGGTGGGGGAGGGGGCGAAAATTCTGGGGGCCTTGAAGAATGTGTGGAAGTCGAGAACATTATCTCGGAAAGCAAAAATGGGTATGTTTGAAGGAATAGTGGTTCCAACAATGTTGTATGGTTGCGAGGCGTGGGCTATGGATAGAGTTGTGCGCAGGAGGATGGATGTGCTGGAAATGAGATGTTTGAGGACAATGTGTGGTGTGAGGTGGTTTGATCGAGTGAGTAACGTAAGGGTAAGAGAGATGTGTGGAAATAAAAAGAGCGTGGTTGAGAGAGCAGAAGAGGGTGTTTTGAAGTGGTTTGGGCACATGGAGAGAATGAGTGAGGAAAGATTGACCAAGAGGATATATGTGTCGGAGGTGGAGGGAACGAGGAGAAGAGGGAGACCAAATTGGAGGTGGAAAGATGGAGTGAAAAAGATTTTGTGTGATCGGGGCCTGAACATGCAGGAGGGTGAAAGGAGGGCAAGGAATAGAGTGAATTGGAGCGATGTGGTATACCGGGGTTGACGTGCTGTCAGTGGATTGAATCAAGGCATGTGAATCGTCTGGGGTAAACCATGGAAAGCTGTGTAGGTATGTATATTTGCGTGTGTGGACGTATGTATATACATGTGTATGGGGTGGGGGTTGGGCCATTTCTTTCGTCTGTTTCCTTGCGCTACCTCGCAAACGCGGGAGACAGCGACAAAGTATAATAAAATAAAAAAATATGAAAATAAAATAAATATATATATATATATATATATATATATATATATATATATATATATATATATATATATATATATATATATATATATATATATATATATATATATAATTTAAGTAATGATGATATTAATATTTGCAAGGATTTAGTGTATGCCAGTTTGTCAAAACCAGTGGAAGTTAATTGCCCTAAAAGATTCTTAAGAGCTATTAACACCTTAAAAAAAGACAAGGATATACATATTACTAAAGCAGATAAGGTTAACACTGTTGTGATTTTAGACAAAAGTAACTATTTATCTAAAATGAATGATCTTCTAAATGATAACACAACATATTCTAAACTTAGTAAAACTCCCTTAGAAGCAGTTAATTCTCACTTCAATAAAGAAATGAAGCTGTTGTTGAAAGGTAACATTTCTCTCATCAAAAATTTGTCATCTTTGTCCTCTTCATTGCCATATATGTATGGACTTATCAAAACACAAAAAAAAATTTTTCCAACATGACCTATAGTGAGTTCAGTAGGCTCCATTACATATAGATTATCAAAATGTTTAGTTTCCTTATTAAGCCCTTTAGTGGGTAAGGTATCAAATTCTAATATCATGAACAATGTAGATTTAGTCAACAAGCTAAACAATATCAATATTAATTTTGATTTCAAACTAGTTAGCTTTGATGTTTCCTCACTTTTCACTAAAGTTCCAGTTGATGACCTTTTTGGAATATTTATTTGATGTCTTGGATGATATTCATTTACCTGTTTCAAAGTCTAATTTCAATGAACCGATAAAATTGTGTATAAAAGACTGTGTATTTCAATTTAATGGAGATTATCATGCTCAAAAAGTTGGTATGGCAATGGGTAACCCTCTTTCACCTGTACTAAGTAATCTTTATATGGAATTTTTTGAAACAAAATTACTACAGGATATCTTACCTTCTAATGCAATTTGGTTTAGGTATGTAGATGATGTTCTTTGTGTTTGGCCAACAAATGAAAATTTACAAATATTTCTCCCCTTACTTAACAATTTAGCAACTTCCATCAAATTTACTTTAGAAAATGAAAATAATGGTATGTTACCATTTTTAGATTGCATGATCCATAGACAAGGAAACAAGTTTAAGTTTAGCATATACAGAAAACCCACCAATGTATGCTCATATATCCATTATTACTCATCTCAACATGACAGAGTTAAATTATCATCATTTCAATCTATGTTCCTAAGGGCATTACGTATTTGCAGTCCAGAGTTTATTGATGTGTTTGAGAAGATATATTCTATTGAATCTAAGTTAAAGTACCCTAGATCTTTCATTGATAAATCCCTTAAGTTAGCAAAGAAATCATTTTATAGAGTTGAGCCCAAACCTCCCATTGACGCCAAGAATCTTTTAGTTATCCCTTTTAATAATAATTTCACTTTGCTTCCCATGTTGCTTTAATCCTTTAATGTAAATGTTGCCTTTAGCAACAATAATACTATAAAGAATATCTTAATCAGGAATTCACCAGAAAATTCTCTTGGTTGCATCTATAAAGTTCCTTGTGGAAACTGTGATAAATTTTATGTTGGTCAGACTGGTAAGGATCTTTCTGTTAGACTTAAGCAACATAGATATAGTATAAGAACGGGACAAGAATCAAATGCCTTGTTTAATCATGTTAAAAACTATGATCATTGTATTGACTGGAGTAACGCCATCTCAGTTGTTAACTCTAACTCTATTACCAAGAGAAATATCATTGAATCTTCTTTTATTGAATACACAAAGAATCATAATCTTAATATTAGTCATGGTCTGTACAAATTAGATAACTTTATTGTTGATAAGATTTGTAAAATGATAAGTTTATGAACGCTCGTTGTATGTTTTGGACAATCACATGTTTACCAAATGGCGTCCTAGCTCCGTCTCTTCGATGTATATCAACTGACTGTTATATTTCTCTCTTGTGTCTCCCCTGATGATGTGATTATTACACGAAAGTGCACTCTGGAACTTTTCGTGTTTCATTTTCCCCGTGGACTCATAGGAATGTATATATATATATATATATATATATATATATATATATATATATATATATATATATATATATATATATATATATACATATATATATATATATATATATATATATATATATATATATATATATATATATATATATATATATATATATATATATTTTTTTTTTTTTCTTTTTTTTCATACTATTCGCCATTTCCCGCCCCAGCTAGGTAGCGTTAAGAACAGACGACTAGGTCTATGAGGAAACATCCTCACCCGGCCCCCTTCTCTGTTCGTTCCTTTGGAAAATTAAAAAAAGAAAATGAGAGGGGAAGATTTCCAGCCCCCCGCTCCCTTCCCTTTTAGTCGCCTTCTACGACACGCAGGGAATACGTGGGAAGTATTCTTTCTCCCCTATCCCCAGGGATATATATATATATATATACGAATAAAGTGTATATGAACGCGCACCTTCATAGAACATACAAACCTCCAACAGCCAGGATCGAACCTGGGACCCCTTGTGCAAGAGGCAGGCATGCTAACCGCTAGGCTAAGGGACTGTATAATAGGAAACAACTATTCGAAATACTAACTACTCGAATACCCTTCGTCTCACAATGGTGAGCAACGGGGTCTATCGGTTGTTTCCGAACAGAACACATAGCCAGCTGATAGCGATTTACCGAACCTGACTGTACAACGCGGAGTTATATGAATACGAATAAAGTGTATATGAACGCGCACCTTCATAGAACATACAAACCTCCAACAGCCAGGATCGAACCTGGGACCCCTTGTGCAAGAGGCAGGCATGCTAACCGCTAGGCTAAGGGACTGTATAATAGGAAACAACTATTCGAAATACTAACTACTCGAATACCCTTCGTCTCACAATGGTGAGCAACGGGGTCTATCGGTTGTTTCCGAACAGAACACATAGCCAGCTGATAGCGTTTTACCGAACCTGACTGTACACACAACAAAAAGACTATCGCGCAGAGGGGGTCTGAAGACGTGTGCAATGATCACTGACCTACCTGTTGTACCATGCTGGTAGGGTTGGTATACGTGCCTGGAAGCCACAGGTGTCCAGAGTCCTATGCTAGACCCATGTAAGTTACGTGCCACAAGAGCGGCATTATATTATTAACAATGAAATTACATCATACAAGGCAGTACGAACCCCTACTTTTGAATTGGTGTGTGTAATATAGCTGTGAGACACACACAGCTATATGCGGCAACCCCCGCATGTGGTAGCTGCAGCATACCTCAATGTGATGCCAGGTAAACACAATAGCTTCATATTGTACAGGTGTAATTTGGGAAGAATATGTTTTACTATTGATATTGTATTATTCTATAGCACATCTGGGTTCGTGGCAGTCCATAAAGGTTATCTTACACCGCCATTTCGTGTCCATGCAGGAAATGTAATGAGACATGCGATATATTTTTGAAACAATGAAACAGCGCGGGTATAGTTCACTGCGAGCCAATGTCGAAAGGTTGTTTTTGTGGTATATCTAATTTTACCATGGAGACCTCACAAGCGACACGTGAAGCTATTCTACAGCTTCATAATGAGGGCTACAGCGACTCTGAAATTGGGAGACGTCTTGGTATTCACCGGTCAACCGTAGCACGATGGATTCACCGACAGGCAGAGTTGGGCAACACAGACAACAGGCATCGGCGTGGGCGCCCACGTTGCACAACCCCAGGTAATGATGTTGCATATATAGGTATACTGGACCACTTGATGTTATGTAAACAACCACATCACATGTTATATTTGCAATATGTCATCCTTTCCCTAGGCCATAGCAGCTGTCATTACTGCTCACGCCCCCTTCACGCCCGACGCTAGCAACATTCGGGATACTCTTGGTCTGCAGTGCACACCTCAAACTGTCCGAAACAGACATCACTCTGAGGGGCTACGTGGTCGCATACCAGCAACAAAACCTGTGTTAAGTGAGGCAAACATGGAGAGCAGGGTGGAGTATGCGTTGGAGTATGCGGACAAGCCACATCAGTTTTGGGAGAACGTCATCTTTTGTGATGAAAAAACCTTCTGCAGCGATGGTCCCCCTGCAAACAAACATGTTTGGCGGCATCCTAACACCAGGTTAGCTCTTTCTCTGTCTGTCTGTCTCACACACACACACACACACACACACACACACACACAGAGGTTATGCTATATAACATATTTTCCATTTTATAATGACAATTTATGGTGAGGCCAACATGAACAACCGTTCCGGAAGTGCTTTGAAACCAGGGTGCCACGGCCACCACAGTGGTTTGCTGCTTGAAACGTCCTGTTGTGCTGCAGTATTACATTTGAGTTATGCACACTCATGATTTTTTAAGTGAATAACAGTGATCATGATCACTTTATACGGCATATGTAAATACTGTAGCAATAATCTCCATTTACGATGTGATATCATGATAAGTAATTATTATATATTAAGTTAGTTAATATTCTTTAATTTACTTAGTTATTATCTTAATGTATATTGCAGCAACAGTTGCACTAATATGATTAAGACACACGTGTGTCTTATGTAATTTTATACATTTTATATAACCAGATACGAGACACAACATGTGGTGGGTAGCAGGAGGAGTGGGCGCGCGCGTCAGTGCAGGACTATTTGGTTGGATCCATCCATGGTGCTGGTGTCGGTGAGTTGGTGGATGTCGGGCCTGGCCAGTTGACCGGACCTAGATACGTTGAGATACTGGAGGAGGTCCTGCTACCTTCAGTGGGGGCTATGCTGTTTCCAGAGCCGGAGCCATTTTACCTCGTCCAAGATAACAGCCCAGTTCACACATCCAGGGTTGTAAAGGCGTGGTATGCTCGCCATCCACGTATAACAGTGTGCCACATCCTGCAAAATCGCCTGATCTCAACCCGATAGAGCACGTATGGGCGGCCATGCAGAAAGGCATGCCTGACCGACAACATCGATGTCGTGCTACAGTCGTAAATGATGCTTTACAAGCATGGGAACATCTACGAAGCCCTTCTGGTAGGAACTTAACGCAGACGTTAGTGGCATCCATGCCTCGAAGGCTCAATGAAGTGTTGGCAACGGGAGGAGGTTATACCAAGTATTGAAATAATAAAATTTACAGTCAAAGATTACTTTCTTAACCTCCAACAACATGTCTATGGTCATGTTATATAGAAATCTGATTTTCACTGTTAAAGGGAAGTTAACTAATGCAGATCAATGAAAAGAGTCATTATTTTCCATGTTGGTTTACTAAATAATATGATGTGGTGCCAGGTTTGTGACATACTGTTATCAGTCACACAGGTGATACTACATATTACGTGAGGTTGCTGATTAATCTAAACCAGCAGACAGATAAATCACCGCCGGTATGAAGCAGGGTGTCGTAGTTACCATGTAGTATATTATTTTACACCACGAATTTTACACTTTGCAAGAGATGATGATTACTGCAATATGCCTTACTGTGCAGAATATTACATTTACATGCTCAATTTACGTATGCCATCTACTGTACTACATACGGAAGGATATATCGTTGCCATTAGGTAGGTGAGGACACCCCACAGGCAGGGACATCAGGGCTACCACCATCTCACAGGAAAATGTTGACTGTTCCATTATTCCACGTCTGGTGCGTCATTTTGTTTCGTACAAAAAACGCGCGATAGTTTTTTTGTTATGTGTACACCCTCTATCGTATCCTGCCATCTTCACTATATTGATGTTTCATCTTCACTACACTAGTGCTTCAACTTCACTCCGTTAATCTATCATCTAGGATATTAAATCAATGAGGAAACGCTAGTCCACTATATTTTGGTGTGGCTTCACCATATTTTTGCAAGTGCTGGTCTATGAAAGTTTACTTCGTCAAGTAAATCACTCATCTCACCAGATCGCAGAAATGACTCACGTCCGCGCTGCCCATCGGTACCCTGGCAAGGAATCCTTCCTTGAATTTTTCGAGGCTCACATCCAGCAAACCGGGGCTGTTAAAGATTGTATAAGCCGAACTGAGCTATATTTGCGATACTGTGAATTCTGCGAAGGGTTCGGGTACGAGAAAGCTGCCGTCCTGAACGTCGGCAGAACACTGGGACGGTGGGGCATCAAGGCAGATCGCAGACTTGGAGGACGCAATGGCCGCCACCAGGAGTACGCCTACACCAGAATTGCCTGGTTGTCCGGCAGTGAGGGCCTGGCCCAGGGAGGAAAGCGGTGCCTTTCAGAATGCCAAAGGCCTTCCAGGAAGAGATCACTTCTGGATATCGAACCCGTGCACGAGAGAGTAGTGGTGAAGATCCAGACTCGGCATCAAGATGATGATGACCTGTGCAAAGGCGGACCCAGCGAGGAAACTGGTGTAGTTGACACAGGAGCAGCCGCCATCCCCATCAATGTTTCTTTGGCTCCCACCAAACAACGGGGCAAAGTGATGCCTACCACTGAATTGGTGACCTTGATCCCCTACTTCTATGGGGATGAATCAGGCCTGGTGGATCCCGACGTACTCGTACTGGTCGTCGATGAAGAACCTGATGTGTCCGTCACTGCGACTGGAGGATCAGCAGCACCTGCAGCAGCAGCCGACCCTAAAGCTGAAGCTGCCGTGTTGAAGATTAAAGTCCACACCACCAACATTCATCCCTGAAATTCCTTGAACCTTAAGTTCCCGTCCCTGAGATTGGAGAAGCTGCTCCTCCTCCAGCAGTCGACCCTATTATACCCGGTCCTCAGAAGACATTTCCTATGGCAAAAGTTCTCATTCAGTTGCAAATTATTGTCAAACTATTGTACGGATGAAGCGGTTACCATAAAGGATTAAATCGTTAGGAAAAGTTCCTAACATTTATGAGTCCCATCCATAGGGATGAAAAAAAAATAAGAAAAATACATCCATTCTGTTGGTTGCCATAAACATGGCACAAATGGACCCTAAGTCGAACTGCTGACCTCCTAATGGTAGGGTCCGGGCAACTTTGAGGGAACATTAACCTTCAAAGGCTAACAGCAGTCGCACAAAAACAATAAAGATTAATGATTATTAGTCATTTACAATAATCATAGACGATGGTTATAGCCTCGCCCATTTATCATCTCATTCGCTGTGAACGAAATCATAGGCGACTCTGATTGCACCTACATCTATCAGTTTTCCTATTTATATAACCTTTTATTTGTCTATCGTCCCTGTTCGATGATTTTCTGTATCATGTAAATCTCAGCCATTGAAATGTCCTGAGATCAATGTCGAAGAAGTGAACAAAAGAATTCTAGTTTGGACTGAAATACTTAGCCCCGTTTTTGCACATTTTCTCACCATTTATCCATCATTCCTTCCCCTTAAGGATCTACGAACTATCTTCAGAGATGTATCACAAACATATGAAACATGTCACCAACTCACTGTTTTGTTCTTATTTCTTGCTATATTACATCTGTCAGTTCCTAAATGCAATCATCGGATGATTATGGTTGTGTCTACACACTCCCACCATCTGGCCAACCTTGTACATATGATCATTTAAACTCTGACATTTTATCAAATTGTTTCAAAACGACTCCATGAAACGCGAACTTAAAATTCCTCCATTTAACTCCCTCATTCATTAACGAACATTTAAACATGATCATTTGAACGTAAATCTTCCAGCTGCATTATGTCAACAAAGTCCTTTTACATACGTCATTAGGTTAGGTTGGGTTAGGTTAGGTTAGGTTAGGTTAATCAACCTCGTCAATTAAACACTTTAATACTACCATGCAACAGTGAACTTTTACACACCGTCATATTGCAGCTGTTGTATGAAATGCTTCACATAACTAAAGAATTTTAAAGTGAATTATTTTAACGATATTCTTGGAATTCTGCACTTTAATATGAACCTTTAAATTCTGACTGTAGAGGTACACATGACCTTTAAATTCCACCAGAGCAATGGAAGTCTGTACAATTAATTTAACTCTGCCACTGAACGCGAACTTCTAAATTTAGCTGGGCGGCCTCTTATTCCCTGGCTGCCATTCATACTTTGTCCTTTTAAACTGTGTGTTTAAATCGCTCTCATTCACTCTTAATTTCGATCGTCTCTGATATTTCAGTCGTAAAATTTGTTCATGTTGCCATATTGCTTTAGTTAAGGTTTATGGTTAAACCTAAAGAATCTACAGTGTTTACAGTGACGGAGCCACCTGTATGTTGTACCAGACAACTGGTAATGTATGATGACTGACGTCTACAGTGACGGAGCCACCTGTATGTTGTACCAGACAACTGGTAATGTATGATGACTGACGTCTACAGTGACGGAGCCACCTGTATGTTGTACCAGACAACCAGTAATGTATGGTGACTGACGTCTACAGTGACGAGGCCACCTGTATGTTGTACCAGACAACCAGTAATGTATGGTGACTGACGTCTACAGTGACGGAGCCACCTGTATGTTGTACCAGACAACCAGTAATGTATGGTGACTGACGTATACAGTGACGAGGCCACCTGTATGTTGTACCAGACAACCAGTAATGTATGGTGACTGACGTGTACAGTGACGGAGGCACCTGTATGTTGTACCAGACAACCAGTAATGTATGGTGACTGACGTCTACAGTGACGGAGCCACCTGTATGTTGTACCAGACAACCAGTAATGTATGGTGACTGACGTCTACAGTGACGAGGCCACCTGTATGTTGTACCAGACAACCAGTAATGTATGGTGACTGACGTCTACAGTGACGAGGCCACCTGTATGTTGTACCAGACAACCAGTAATGTATGGTGACTGACGTCTACAGTGACGGAGCCACCTGTATGTTGTACCAGACAACCAGTAATGTATGGTGACTGACGTGTACAGTGACGGAGCCACCTGTATGTTGTACCAGACAACCAGTAATGTATGGTGACTGACGTCTACAGTGACGAGGCCACCTGTATGTTGTACCAGACAACCAGTAATGTATGGTGACTGACGTCTACAGTGACGGAGCCACCTGTATGTTGTACCAGACAACCAGTAATGTATGGTGACTGACGTGTACAGTGACGGAGCCACCTGTATGTTGTACCAGACAACCAGTAATGTATGGTGACTGACGTCTACAGTGACGAGGCCACCTGTATGTTGTACCAGACAACCAGTAATGTATGGTGACTGACGTGTACAGTGACGGAGCCACCTGTATGTTGTACCAGACAACCAGTAATGTATGGTGACTGACGTCTACAGTGACGAGGCCACCTGTATGTTGTACCAGACAACCAGTAATGTATGGTATGGTATGGGAACCGTTATGAATCATGATGGTATGGGAACCGTTATGAATCATGATGGTATGGGAACCGTTATGAATCATGATGGTATGGGAACCGTTATGAATCATGATGGTATGGGAACCGTTATGAATCATGATGGTATGGGAACCGTTATGAATCATGATGGTATGGGAACCGTTATGAATCATGATGGTATGGGAACCGTTATGAATCATGATGGTATGGGAACCGTTATGAATCATGATGGTATGGGAACCGTTATGAATCATGATGGTATGGGAACCGTTATGAATCATGATGGTATGGGAACCGTTATGAATCATGATGGTATGGGAACCGTTATGAATCATGATGGTATGGGAACCGTTATGAATCATGATGGTATGGGAACCGTTATGAATCATGATGGTATGGGAACCGTTATGAATCATGATGGTATGGGAACCGTTATGAATCATGATGGTATGGGAACCGTTATGAATCATGATGGTATGGGAACCGTTATGAATCATGATGGTATGGGAACCGTTATGAATCATGATGGTATGGGAACCGTTATGAATCATGATGGTATGGGAACCGTTATGAATCATGATGGTATGGGAACCGTTATGAATCATGATGGTATGGGAACCGTTATGAATCATGATGGTATGGGAACCGTTATGAATCATGATGGTATGGGAACCGTTATGAATCATGATGGTATGGGAACCGTTATGAATCATGATGGTATGGGAACCGTTATGAATCATGATGGTATGGGAACCGTTATGAATCATGATGGTATGGGAACCGTTATGAATCATGATGGTATGGGAACCGTTATGAATCATGATGGTATGGGAACCGTTATGAATCATGATGGTATGGGAACCGTTATGAATCATGATGGTATGGGAACCGTTATGAATCATGATGGTATGGGAACCGTTATGAATCATGATGGTATGGGAACCGTTATGAATCATGATGGTATGGGAACCGTTATGAATCATGATGGTATGGGAACCGTTATGAATCATGATGGTATGGGAACCGTTATGAATCATGATGGTATGGGAACCGTTATGAATCATGATGGTATGGGAACCGTTATGAATCATGATGGTATGGGAACCGTTATGAATCATGATGGTATGGGAACCGTTATGAATCATGATGGTATGGGAACCGTTATGAATCATGATGGTATGGGAACCGTTATGAATCATGATGGTATGGGAACCGTTATGAATCATGATGGTATGGGAACCGTTATGAATCATGATGGTATGGGAACCGTTATGAATCATGATGGTATGGGAACCGTTATGAATCATGATGGTATGGGAACCGTTATGAATCATGATGGTATGGGAACCGTTATGAATCATGATGGTATGGGAACCGTTATGAATCATGATGGTATGGGAACCGTTATGAATCATGATGGTATGGGAACCGTTATGAATCATGATGGTATGGGAACCGTTATGAATCATGATGGTATGGGAACCGTTATGAATCATGATGGTACGTTATGAATCATGATGGTATGGGAACCGTTATGAATCATGATGGTATGGGAACCGTTATGAATCATGATGGTATGGGAACCGTTATGAATCATGATGGTATGGGAACCGTTATGAATCATGATGGTATGGGAACCGTTATGAATCATGATGGTATGGGAACCGTTATGAATCATGATGGTATGGGAACCGTTATGAATCATGATGGTATGGGAACCGTTATGAATCATGATGGTATGGGAACCGTTATGAATCATGATGGTATGGGAACCGTTATGAATCATGATGGTATGGGAACCGTTATGAATCATGATGGTATGGGAACCGTTATGAATCATGATGGTATGGGAACCGTTATGAATCATGATGGTATGGGAACCGTTATGAATCATGATGGTATGGGAACCGTTATGAATCATGATGGTATGGGAACCGTTATGAATCATGATGGTATGGGAACCGTTATGAATCATGATGGTATGGGAACCGTTATGAATCATGATGGTATGGGAACCGTTATGAATCATGATGGTATGGGAACCGTTATGAATCATGATGGTATGGGAACCGTTATGAATCATGATGGTATGGAACCGTTATGAATCATGATGGTATGGGAACCGTTATGAATCATGATGGTATGGGAACCGTTATGAATCATGATGGTATGGGAACCGTTATGAATCATGATGGTATGGGAACCGTTATGAATCATGATGGTATGGGAACCGTTATGAATCATGATGGTATGGGAACCGTTATGAATCATGATGGTATGGGAACCGTTATGAATCATGATGGTATGGGAACCGTTATGAATCATGATGGTATGGGAACCGTTATGAATCATGATGGTATGGGAACCGTTATGAATCATGATGGTATGGGAACCGTTATGAATCATGATGGTATGGGAACCGTTATGAATCATGATGGTATGGGAACCGTTATGAATCATGATGGTATGGGAACCGTTATGAATCATGATGGTATGGGAACCGTTATGAATCATGATGGTATGGGAACCGTTATGAATCATGATGGTATGGGAACCGTTATGAATCATGATGGTATGGGAACCGTTATGAATCATGATGGTATGGGAACCGTTATGAATCATGATGGTATGGGAACCGTTATGAATCATGATGGTATGGGAACCGTTATGAATCATGATGGTATGGGAACCGTTATGAATCATGATGGTATGGGAACCGTTATGAATCATGATGGTATGGGAACCGTTATGAATCATGATGGTATGGGAACCGTTATGAATCATGATGGTATGGGAACCGTTATGAATCATGATGGTATGGGAACCGTTATGAATCATGATGGTATGGGAACCGTTATGAATCATGATGGTATGGGAACCGTTATGAATCATGATGGTATGGGAACCGTTATGAATCATGATGGTATGGGAACCGTTATGAATCATGATGGTATGGGAACCGTTATGAATCATGATGGTATGGGAACCGTTATGAATCATGATGGTATGGGAACCGTTATGAATCATGATGGTATGGGAACCGTTATGAATCATGATGGTATGGGAACCGTTATGAATCATGATGGTATGGGAACCGTTATGAATCATGATGGTATGGGAACCGTTATGAATCATGATGGTATGGGAACCGTTATGAATCATGATGGTATGGGAACCGTTATGAATCATGATGGTATGGGAACCGTTATGAATCATGATGGTATGGGAACCGTTATGAATCATGATGGTATGGGAACCGTTATGAATCATGATGGTATGGGAACCGTTATGAATCATGATGGTATGGGAACCGTTATGAATCATGATGGTATGGGAACCGTTATGAATCATGATGGTATGGGAACCGTTATGAATCATGATGGTATGGGAACCGTTATGAATCATGATGGTATGGGAACCGTTATGAATCATGATGGTATGGGAACCGTTATGAATCATGATGGTATGGGAACCGTTATGAATCATGATGGTATCGGAACCGTTATGAATCATGATGGTATGGGAACCGTTATGAATCATGATGGTATGGGAACCGTTATGAATCATGATGGTATAGGAACCGTTATGAATCATGATGGTATGGGAACCGTTATGAATCATGATGGTATGGGAACCGTTATGAATCATGATGGTATAGAAACCGTTATGAATCATGATGGTATGGGAACCGTTATGAATCATGATGGTATGGGAACCGTTATGAATCATGATGGTATCGGAACCGTTATGAATCATGATGGTATGGGAACCGTTATGAATCATGATGGTATGGGAACCGTTATGAATCATGATGGTATGGGAACCGTTATGAATCATGATGGTATGGGAACCGTTATGAATCATGATGGTATGGGAACCGTTATGAATCATGATGGTATAGAAACCGTTGTGAATCATGATGGTATCGGAACCGTTGTGAATCATGATGGTATGGGAACCGTTATGAATCATGATGGTATGGGAACCGTTATGAATCATGATGGTATGGAACCGTTATGAATCATGATGGTATGGGAACCGTTATGAATCATGATGGTATGGGAACCGTTATGAATCATGATGGTATGGGAACCGTTATGAATCATGATGGTATGGGAACCGTTATGAATCATGATGGTATGGGAACCGTTATGAATCATGATGGTATGGGAACCGTTGTGAATCATGATGGTATGGGAACCGTTATGAATCATGATGGTATGGGAACCGTTGTGAATCTCGTACCTATGATTCATAGTGAGTGAACCCAGGTGCCTTGGTGTGGTAACATAGCTGTTCTGGTGAGGGTGGAGGTGACGGCTACGGACTTACCAGTGAATTATCATCCATGGCATTATTTTGGACGGGTTTAATGACGTTCAGTCACAACTGCCACACTTGCTTGGTGGTTAACACTCATTTATTTCACGATTTTGGGTTGTTTCCAGCCTATCTATTTTCCAGATTATATTTTTATATAGGGCCACTATCTGGACACAGAGTGTCACAAAATGAAATAATTATTTAGGGTTAAATTAAGAACAGAGAAACTTGGCAACTTGAGCTTGAACAGTTATGTGCTACCCTGCCGCCCGCAGTCATGTTGGCAACGCTGGTCAGTCGTGATGGCTTAGTCCCGGCGACTCCACTTCCCCCCTGGCCGTCTGGGGGCGCTCCAATCTGGACTTTTTTTCGCTCTGGATATTTCTTTTTGTCTCCTACTTGTTATCTTAAATAATCAACATAATGTAGATGTTCACCGCAATATAATGATACTGTGTACGCAGAGATATAAAACTGATACAGTATCGATTTAAATTTTAACGATAAAATTGGCGGTCAAAATAGCAACAACCAATGAGGTGTGCGTGTCAGGTAGGAGGGAAGTGGAGTGGGCCGGTTATGGTAGTAGTGTTGCCAAGATGACTGCGGTATAGCTATAGGTAATGATAGACTTTACGTTTGTCTTACACAACAACACAGAGCCGGGCCCCCGGGGAACTGAGTGAGTCTTTACCTTTCCAAGGTTTCTGGGAATCGAGACTAAACACTGGAGACTGAGTTTATATCCCTCATACATCAGTATTATAAGGATCCGTTATACTGCTTCCAGCAATTAGAGAGA
Source organism: Panulirus ornatus (assembly GCF_036320965.1). NCBI lineage: Eukaryota > Metazoa > Arthropoda > Malacostraca > Decapoda > Palinuridae > Panulirus > Panulirus ornatus. The sequence continues at coordinate 3,454,227 of NC_092293.1, forward strand.
GAGAGAGAGAGAGAGAGAGAGAGAGAGAGAGAGAGAGAGAGAGAGAGAGAGAGAGAGAGAGACTGATGGGGTTGTGTGATTAGAATAACCATACAGGACGAACAGGAACATTAGTTTATTGCAGTAACATGACAAATTAACCTTAATTACATTTAATGTGACCTTCATCCCCCAACCACGGCCATCAACAACTTGGTGAATCCTTGTGGCAACACAATGGACGAAGTTTCTGCAGACACTGGGGGCGGCGACGAAGGCTGTACCATACCTCGCGTGCAGTGTCCATGATGTCTTGTTGGTTCCTGGCCTCACTCACCCTCCATTCCCGGCTCATAATTGCCCACAGCTTCTCTGTAGGGATCATGTCACACCCTTCGTGGGCCAGTCCAAGACTTGGATTTCCATGTGGGCACTAGACCACCACACATTGCTCTACTGGTGTGTATTGAGCACTTATCCTGCACCAGCTGGATGACATTTGACTGTGGGACGGTCATGGTGCGAACAGGAGGATGAAGAACATCTAATATTTCACTGTATTGCTGGCTGTTACAGTGACCTTACCAGCTGGCCAGGCCCAGGTTTCCACCTCCATCCCCAACATGACCCTTGCACTCTGCCTCAGTGTTGAAGCTGGCAGATATGTTCAGAACTGTAACGGGTATTGTGAGGGCGCCTCCAGCACAGTCTTGAACCTGCCTCAACAGAGGAGAACATTTTTCATATGTCAACATGATAACGTCTTCCCAGTCACCTTCTCCCACTCCTAAATGTTGTAGGGCAGATCCCAGGCGCGCGTGCTTGCCTGTGTGCTTGGTTCAGTTGCTCTTCCTCAGCAGGAGTGTGGCAGTGTAGGTGTTGTTCCTGGAGACGGCGTCTGGTGGTGCCTGCATGACACTGCTGCGTCTGTGGCTGACGTGGACAGCTGACCTCATGGCTCTGTCCCGCACGACCTACCTACCCCAGCCGTTCATCCTCCTCACACGTCCTGCACAACCTGCTCCAGCCGTTCATCCTGCTCACACGTCCTGCACAACCTGTCCCATCCGTTCATCCTGCTCACACGTCCTGCACAACCTGTCCCATCCGTTCATCCTGCTCACACGTCCTGCACAACCTGTCCTATCCGTTCATCCTCCTCATGCGTCCTGCACAACCTGTCCCAGCCGTTCATCCTGCTCACACGTCCTGCACAACCTGTCCCATCCGTTCATCCTCCTCATGCGTCCTGCACAACCTGTCCCAGCCGTTCATCCTGCTCACACGTCCTGCACAACCTGTCCCATCCGTTCATCCTCCTCATGCGTCCTGCACAACCTGTCCCAGCCGTTCATCCTCCTCACACGTCCTGCACAACCTGTCCCAGCCGTTCATCCTGCTCACACGTCCTGCACGACCTGCCCCAGCCGTTCATCCTCCTCACGCGTCCTGCACCGGGGTCGTCCACTTGGTGGTCTGGTGCGAGCCGACCTCTCCTACTGCCATCTTATCCACCTCGCTGCTCTCTGAGGAGGCCGTGTGGGGCAGCAGCAGTTCTGGCCACTGGTGTCCCAAGCAATGACTATATACATCATGATAGGAAAGCCACTGCTCCAACCAATACAAAAATGGATGACCAAAATACGTGTTGGCAACTTTGTGGGTCTCTCTCTCACGCCCTCTATAGTCATGACGCATAACCTTATTCTTCATGGGTCACTAATATAAATCTTTATTAAATACAAACGGCAGTATATAGTTTCACTCATCCTGATGTTATGTAGTTGTCATGTTTATCTCACCTTCAGATTTTCTCCTAGTACACATATGGTCAATAACAGGAGTAAAGGGTCTTATACTTCCCTTCATTCAACTGACGTAGCAGAAATTTAACCTATTTGCTTTTCTTCCATTTTGCTTTATCATTTATCTGTTAATAATAGTATATACATTTTTATCATCCTGATGTTATGTAAGATATTTTGATCACAACTGTCTGTTCTCCGTGTATCATCTTGTATGTGGTTGCTCAGTAACATGAGCATAATCATTTTTCGCTCATCCGCAATCTATGTATTGGATATTTCTCTCTATTTTCTCACAATTTCTCTTCTCTTTCAAATATTTCTTAATTATCTAATAGATCAACAACAGGTACACATTTATCTAATATAGTGCAAATAAGAGCATGTTAAACACACAGACCTTTCCAATCACCAGTATATAAATAGGATTTGCAGTCGCCATCTGCATGAATGATGCATAACAAAGATTAGCTTTGATGTATGATATAGCATTGCACATAAGCAGTGCAGACATATACACCTACACTGTAAGTTTCACAATCCTGCACCTACTGAACACCTTACAAAACAGGAAGATCTTGTTTCTGTTGGGAGGATGTCATCTGTCCAGTCACATAATTTCTTGATACAAAATGATAACTGCAGCAGACGTTGTAGCTTGTGTGTAACTTGTCTACACTCACATTCATAATATGAGGCACACAGTCTGCCACATGATACACCTGCACAAACAATGATCACAATAGGGAATTCTTCCAAATTAAGAGAAGTTTACAAATACGTGGCATGGCGCCCCTGCTCATGAACCATTGTCAACTCTATTATTGTTACGATTCATTAGGAATGAGTGAGAATGAGGGGGGGGGTATAATCCTCATAAGTCAAAATCGTTATCATTGACAAGAAAACAAATGTAAACACTACACAGTAAATACGCATATAAAGCGTGTGAAAAATAGTGTATCGTGTAAGGGAAGAACGTCACAAAATATATCACTTATACATGCACAATTTACTTGTTTTTCATTATTTTTTCAAAGAAATAGTGAGCGTATATTTTTGTAAATGTTAAACAGTTATTTGTGAAATCAAGGCCATTGCTACGATGCAAAGGTAAGCAAGAAACAGTTGTTTACTTACGGGAAAAATGATCTGGTGACGGTTGATGGCAACGCTAAGTATAGGGCCCGGCAGTGGAAGCAGCGCATCCTCCGAAAACATTATGATGGCTTTACTTAGTAGATTTATGGTCATAATCATAGTCTATTTTTCTTAGTATTATACTTTCCTCGTTATTTTCACAATTAGATATTTTTTGTTTTATAACTGAATATCAGACGTGATCAATAATGTAGTTTTGTCCATTGTATTGCCAGAGCGGAGTTCGGACACATGGCAGTGCGAGATATCAGTTGTGGTTTATTGTTAACGACACACCTGAATAAACCGAGTCTAGTGTCTTGTAGATCAGGCAGGTACTGCCGCTCGTTACACATCACAATATCATCATCATCATCATCACATAAGGCTGCACCTCACTATTATTGACCTGATATATCTGTATGTTAACCTTACTTGTCAACAACAACATTAAACAACTCCTGCAGTTATGAAGAATGAGTGACATTTCCTATTTCTTGTGAGACATAAATCAAGTTTCATAAATCCCGTAGATTCAAGATGGATCGTCTTATTATAATAGGAAAATATTCCTTCATCTAATGCGACAAGAAAATGATATATGTTTCATTTAAGAGTTTAATGTCATCTTCAACGTAAGTCCATCCATGATGGACTGTAGAATTTCCATCGTTTGAGTGAGCCTATGTTGATAATACCTGCAGAAAACTAGGAGTGAGTTGTGCTTGTAATGTCCAGGTCAATCCAATGGTCCATTATGGCAAGGTCAACACAATGTGGTCAAGTGACTCATTACTGGATTCACATCTAAGCTTCACCAGCTAAGCTTATCCCAAGCCTTTCTCTCGTGTCCAGCCTAACTCTCATCCCATGACCCACCCACTCTCTCTCTCTCTCTCTCTCTCTCTCTCTCTCTCTCTCTCTCTCTCTCTCTCTCTCTCTCTCTCTCTCTCTCTCTCTCTCTCTCTCTCCAGTGTGGAATAATTCAGTTAATCAGTTATCATAACGCAGTGGTATATCATGCTACCTTCTCAACCACTGATCTCTCCCTGGCCAGGTAACATACCAACATTGATTAACCCATGTCACCTGCTTTGTAAGAGTAAGTAAGTTTTATAATATCATTCATCAACATTAGGAATGATATAGTCATGGTAAGTCGGGAGGCTGGAGCTTAAGTTTATCCTTACTATTGTCTTTATAACAGAAAGTGAAGGGATGCATGTCCTTGGTGATGGGATGTATGACATATTCATGTTCATTCTGCCTTGTGTCCAGCTTCTCTTATCATAAGATTACGTCTCATTCACAGCGTCATTCTCATCCCATGCTTCTCTCATTCATAACATTTTTCACATCCCAAGCCTCTAACGCCTGTCCTGCCATTCTCATATAAAGTCTCTCTCTTTCACATCATCACTTTCCTGACAAACATATCTCATGTTCAGACTCCCTCATCTCAAGCCTCTCTCACTTCTAAAGCCTCTCTCTTGTACCACTTCTTTCATCCAAAGTCACTCCATCTTTCACAACCCAACCCTCATCCCAGGTCAGTCTCTCTGGTACAACCCTACACTCATCCCAAGCCTCTCTCTCTGGTACAACCCTACACTCATCCCAGGTCAGTCTCTCTGGTATAACCCAACCCTCATCCCATGTCTCTCTCTCTGGTACAACCCAACCCTCATCCCAGGTCTCTCTCTCTGGTACAACCCTACACTCATTCCAGGTCTCTCTCTCTGGTACAACCCAACCCTCATCCCATGTCTCTCTCTCAGGTACAACCCAACCCTCATCCCAAGCCTCTCTCTCTGGTACAACCCTACACTCATCCCAGGTCTCTCTCTCTGGTAGAACCCAACCCTCATCCCATGTCTCTCTCTCTGGTACAACCCTACACTCATCCCAGGTCTCTCTCTCTGGTACAACCCAACACTCATCCCAAGCCTCTCTCTCTGGTACAACCCAACCCTCATCCCAAGCCTCTCTCTCTGGTACAACCCAACCCTCATCCCAAGCCTCTCTCTCTGGTACAACCTAATGCTCATCCCAAGCCTCTCTCTCTGGTACAACCTAATGCTCATCCCAAGCCTCTCTCTCCTTCAAAGCCTCACTCTCCGGCCAAACATCTTGTGTTCAGCCTCTCTCATCGTAAGCCTCTCTCTCCTTCAAAGCCTCACTCTCCGGCCAAACATCTTGTGTTCAGCCTCTCTCATCCCGAGCCTTTCTCTCCTACAAAGCCCCACTCTCATCCCAGGCCTCCCTCTCCCTCCCTCTACACCAGCGGTATTTCAACATTTTCAGTGTTGCAGGTCCACATGAATTTGGGGAAGAATTAGAGAAATTATGGAACTCTTTATAATGTGTCTCATTTTCACAATGTTGCTTGAAATCTTACAGTTGCAGGTGCCGGGCTACCACAATAACCGCCACCTGATTGCCACTCTCCTGGAGGAGGAGGAAGAAGCCGATGTTGTGATAGTAAACATCACATGATGTATCACTAATGGTCATAAGATCAAACATTATGGCTACACATCCCGACAATCACCAGACTGTGTGTGGCACAGCATGAAGGACGGAGTCGCCCGCCAGTCTTGTACGAAGCACAATACAATATCTCACTACTTCCTGCCGCTTTCAATACTTTCTATAGGTCAAGACACTCACACTACGTACGTACGTACATACACCGTTCTATTATCCTTTGTACATCTTCACAACTGGCGTTTTGGACCTTATCTGAATGAGTCACATCAAATGGTTATCAAGGACACAGAATACATAACACCTGTCCACTGTTCTTGTCTTTCATACTCTATCATTCTTACTTGCTTGCCATTATTACACGTAAGTTCACCTGGGAACTTATCATGTTTCATTTTCTTCGTGGACTCATAGTAATATATATATATATATATATATATATATATATATATACGAACTAAGAGGATATGAACGCGCACTTTCATAGAACATACAAACCTTGAACAGCCAGGATTGAACCCGGGACCCCTGTGCAACAGGCGGGAGCGTTACCGCTAGGCTATGATGGCCCCTGATAGGGAAATAACTATTAAGGCTGGCCGGGGTGTACTGGTGATGCCTTTGACCTAAAATGTAAGTTCAAGCCCGTAGGCCGACCTTGGACATAGCTTGAATCCTTTTGTGTTCACTATAATCATCTTTATTACATCTCCTCTCCTTAATCCCTTTATCTTCACTATGCAAGGCTTATTATAATCTTCACTACAACCTCATGTTCATATGGCCTTATCTTGACTAAGCTGGTTTCAAGGAAGGCTTTAGATTTTACCCGCTCACACAAACAACGTACTTACACGGGGCCCCACGAGTGTAAAACTCCCTCCTAATACAGTGCAAATACATGATTACACACACCTACACACACCACCACTAACAATACACAGAGAAATAACCTTTTCGGTTGGCTTTGGATCCGTCCTTGAACGTAGTTTGGAGGATTTGGGGGATCAGGTCAATAAGGTTAAGTTCACTACAACCTCATATTCACTAACGTGAATCTTCACTACTAGCTTATTCTCACTTAATTATATCTTCACGATACCCTCTTCTGCACTACACCGTTACTTCTACCATACCATCATCATTGTACTCCCTGATGTTCACTAGAAATAGTTCTTATCTTCACTACATAATCATTTTGAATAAACTTTACTCTTTAATAATCCTTATCTCTACTACATTCGTATCTTCACCACAACCTATCTTGACAATATCCTTATAATCACTACACTCTTCTTCACTACACTCTCATCTTAACATCATCCTTCTGTTTACCGAACTTAGTTCAAAGTCTGACTTGAACATAGCTTTGGAAAGTTTGTGTACCTCATTGTGTTACCTCCTTATTATCATTGTAAAGGCAAGTGTCACTACTCCCTAACTAAACCCTCATCGTCACTACACTCTCATCATTATCATTACTTCTTGATGTTCAATACAAAATTTTAACATATACATTTATCTTCACTAGAGAATAATTTTCATTGCACCTTAATCTTCATTACTCCTTGTTTCAGCTACATTCGTATCTTCCATTCATTCTTATATCTTATATTAATTACATCTTTACAATATCTTTATATCTTCTCTGTTCCGTCTTTTGGAAAATTGAAAGTGAAAGTAAAGGATTTCCGGCCTTCTGCTCCCTCCCCTTTTAGTCGCCTTGTACGACACGCAGGGAATACGTGGCAAGTATACTTTCTTCCCTATCCCCAGGGATAACAGCATCTGGTGTTCCCAGACGGTCACCCATCCAAGTACTAACCAGACCCAACGTTGCTTAACTTCCCTGATCGGACGATATATATATATATATATATATATATATATATATATATATATATATATATATATATATATATGCATATATATATATATATATATATATATATATATATATATATATATATATATATATATATATCATATATATATATGAATGAAAACAATGAATTTCCCAAATAACAAAAATGGAAGCGCCGGGGTTTGAACCCGGGACCTCTCGCATGCCAAGCGAGTGCTCTACCACTGAGCTACGCCCCCAAGAACATATTTTGTGACATAGTATTATATGAAGCACTGAGATTACCACGGCAAAATACTGTTTGACCGACCGTTGCCGACTAGCCGGCAAAATAACCACAGGGTAATTCTCCATGTTGCTGTCGTGTTTTCCTCTCAATTTTCCACAAAGAAATGAGTTTTAATTTTTCACTGTCGTTGCAATAGACTGGAACTAAGCAATAGACTGGAACTATGTAATAAACTGGAACTAAGAAATAGACTGGAACTAAGCTGACCTGGTATGAGGTCAGAGCCCTCATTATCATCACTGCTAACTACCGGAAGCAGATTAAGTCGTTCCACAACCGATGTCCGGCCCATGTTAACTCTGATGTGCCCAGCAGTTGGAGGAGGATCGCCAGAAGCTTCTGGAAGATTTCAAGGACGTCTTGGTGGACCTGACCCTTTCAGATAAGGTCTAAAACCCCAATTTATTGTGAAGATCTTCGCTATAACGTTGGATGAACATACTGAATGTTGCACACATGTGATGAGGACAAAATGAAAAAATAAAAAGACAAAAATTATGTCTGGTGTGGGTCTCGAACACACGACCTTGAGTTTATCAGACTCATGCTCTACCACTGAGCTAACTAGACAATAGAAAATACGTCTGTTTCTTCAATTTGAAATAATGAAAATCTTTGCGAGGCAGCGTTAAGAAAAGAGAGATGTCTTTGACGAAATTTACTTGCTTGACTCCTTCTTCTGTTCCTCATTATCGAAAATAAACATATATATATATATATATATATATATATATATATATATATATATATATATATATATATTTTTTCTTTTTTTTTATTATACTTTGTCGCTGTCTCCCGCGTTTGCGAGGTAGCGCAAGGAAACAGACGAAAGAAATGGCCCAACCCCCCCCCACACACATGCATATACATACGTCCACACACGCAAATATACATACCGACACAGCTTTCCATGGTTTACCCCAGACGCTTCACATGCCTTGCTTCAATCCACTGACAGCACGTCAACCCCGGTATACCACATCGCTCCAATTCACTCTATTCCTTGCCCTCCTTTCACCCTCCTGCATGTTCAGGCCCCGATCACACAAAATCCTTTTCACTCCATCTTTCCACCTCCAATTTGGTCTCCCTCTTCTCCTTGTTCCCTCCACCTCCGACACATATATCCTCTTGGTCAATCTTTCCTCACTCATCCTCTCCATGTGCCCAAACCACTTCAAAACACCCTCTTCTGCTCTCTCAACCACGCTCTTTATATTTCCACACATCTCTCTTACACTTACGTTACTCACTCGATCAAACCACCTCACACCACACATTGTCCTCAAACATCTCATTTCCAGCACATCCATCCTCCTGCGCACAACTCTATCCATAGCCCACGCCTCGCAACCATACAACATTGTTGGAACCACTATTCCTTCAAACATACCCATTTTTGCTTTCCGAGATAATGTTCTCGACTTCCACACATTCTTCAAGGCCCCCAGGATTTTCGCCCCCTCCCCCACCCTATGATCCACTTCCACTTCCATGGTTCCATCCGCTGCCAGATCCACTCCCAGATATCTAAAACACTTCACTTCCTCCAGTTTTTCTCCATTCAAACTCACCTCCCAATTGACTTGCCCCTCAACCCTACTGTACCTAATAACCTTGCTCTTATTCACATTTACTCTTAACTTTCTTCTTCCACACACTTTTCCAAACTCAGTCACCAGCTTCTGCAGTTTCTCACATGAATCAGCCACCAGCGCTATATCATCAGCGAACAACAACTGACTCACTTCCCAAGCTCTCTCATCCCCAACAGACTTCATACTTGCCCCTCTTTCCAAAACTCTTGCATTTACCTCCCTAACAACCCCATCCATAAACAAATTAAACAACCATGGAGACATCACACACCCCTGCCGCAAACCTACATTCACTGAGAACCAATCACTCTCCTCTCTTACTACACGTACACATGCCTTACATCCTATATATATATATATATATATATATATATATATATATATATATATATATATATATATATATATATATATATATATATATATATATATATATATATATATATATATATTCCTATGAGTCCACGGGGAAAATGAAACACAAAAAGTTCCCAAGTGCACTTTCGTGTAATAATCACATCATCAGGGGATACACAAGAGAGGAATATAACAGTCAGTTGATATACATCGAAGAGGCGAAGCAGGGACGCCATTTGGTAAACATGTGATTGTCCAAAATTTTGATCCTTTCCAATATATATATATATATATATATATATATATATATATATACATATATATATATATATATATATATATATATATATATATATATATATATATATATATATATATATATATATATATATATATATATTCCCATTTTAGAATGTTAAAAAAATACAAGGAGGGGAGGATTTCTGGCCCCCCGCTCCCGTCCCCTCTAGTCGCCTTCTACGACACGCGAGGAATGCGTGGGAAGTATTCTTTCACCCCTATCCCCAGGGATAATATATATATATATATATATATATATATATATACACACACACACACACATACACACGCACATATACACACACACACACATACATATATATACATATGAAAAATGTAAGAAACAATTTAGAAAACTGAAACTTCTAGCTTGAAATGAAATGAAAAAAATGGATGTCACATAATGGTTCAACCTCTGGCTATGGAAAAAGGAAATGTATAATTTATTTACACAAACGTCAATAGTAGTTCTCATCAATTTGACCACTGTATCAATAAGCTTCAATGTCTAAGCTACATTTTTTCCAATTTCACTATTTTCTTGTCAAAGCACCATGTATGAAAACTACCACTCCAGTAACACACTATAAACACTTACTTCCCCTTTAAAAAAGTTCTGGGGAAGTCTGTCTCGATACACTGCGAGACACTCTACCACAGTGTATCGAGACAGAGGATGGATGTGCTGGAAATGAGATGTTTGAGGACAATATGTGGTGTGAGGTGGTTTGATCGAGTAAGTAACGTAAGGGTAAGAGAGATGTGTGGAAATAAAAAGAGCGTGGTTGAGAGAGCAGAAGAGTGTGTTTTGAAATGGTTCTGGCACATGGAGAGAATGAGTGAGGAAAGATTGACCAAGAGAATATATGTGTCGGAGGTGGAGGGAACGAGGAGAAGAGGGAGACCAAATTGGAGGTGGAAAGATGGAGTGAAAAAGATTTTGTGTGATCGGGGCCTGAACATGCAGGAGGGTGAAAGGAGGGCAAGGAATAGAGTGAATTGGAGCGATGTGGTATACCGGGGTTGACGTGCTGTCAGTGGATTGAATCAAGGCATGTGAAGCGTCTGGGGTAAACCATGGAAAGCTGTGTAGGTATGTATATTTGCGTGTGTGGACGTATGTATATACATGTGTATGGGGTTGGGTTGGGACATTTCTTTCGTCTGTTTCCTTGCGCTACCTCGCAAACGCGGGAGGCAGCGACAAAGCAAAAAAAAAAAAAAAAAAAAAAAAAATATATATATATATATATATATATATATATATATATATATATATATATATATATATATATATATATATATATATATATATTTCACTATTTTCTTGTCAAATCACCATGTATGAAAACTACCACTCCAGTAACACACTATAAACACTTACTTCCCCTTTAAAAAAGTTCTGGGGAAGTCTGTCTCGATATATATATATATATATATATGTATATATATATATATATATATATATATATATATATATATATATATATATATATATATATATATATATTTTTTTTTTTTTTTTTTTTTTATACTTTGTCGCTGTCTCCCGCGCTTGCGAGGTAGCGCAAGGAAACAGACGAAAGAAATGGCCCAACCCCCCCCCATACACATGTACATACACACGTCCACACACGCAAATATACATACCTACACAGCTTTCCATGGTTTACCCCAGACGCTTCACATGCCTTGATTCACTCCACTGACAGCAAGTCAACCCCTGTATACCACACCGCTCCAATTCACTCTATTCCTTGCCCTCCTTTCACCCTCCTGCATGTTCAGGCCCCGATCACACAAAATCTTTTTCACTCCATCTTTCCACCTCCAATTTGGTCTCCCTCTTCTCCTCGTTCCCTCCACCTCCGACACATATATCCTCTTGGTCAATCTTTCCTCACTCATTCTCTCCATGTGCCCAAACCATTTCAAAACACCCTCTTCTGCTCTCTCAACCACGCTCTTTTTATTTCCACACATCTCTCTTACCCTTACGTTACTTACTCGATCAAACCACCTCACACCACACATTGTCCTCAAACATCTCATTTCCAGCACATCCATCCTCCTGCGCACATCTCTATCCATAGCCCACGCCTCGCAACCATACAACATTGTTGGAACCACTATTCCCTCAAACATACCCATTTTTGCTTTCCGAGATAATGTTCTCGACTTCCACACATTTTTCAAGGCTCCCAAAATTTTCGCCCCCTCCCCCACCCTATGATCCACTTCCGCTTCCATGGTTCCATCCGCTGACAGATCCACTCCCAGATATCTAAAACACTTCACTTCCTCCAGTTTTTCTCCATTCAAACTCACCTCCCAATTGACTTGACCCTCAACCCTACTGTACCTAATAACCTTGCTCTTATTCACATTTACTCTTAACTTTCTTCTTCCACACACTTTCCCAAACTCAGTCACCAGCTTCTGCAGTTTCTCACATGAATCAGCCACCAGCGCTGTATCATCAGCGAACAACAACTGACTCACTTCCCAAGCTCTCTCATCCCCAACAGACTTCATACTTGCCCCTCTTTCCAGGACTCTTGCATTTACCTCCCTAACAACCCCATCCATAAACAAATTAAACAACCATGGAGACATCACACACCCCTGCCGCAAACCTACATTCACTGAGAACCAATCACTTTCCTCTCTTCCTACACGTACACATGCCTTACATCCTCGATAAAAACTTTTCACTGCTTCTAACAACTTGCCTCCCACACCATATATTCTTAATACCTTCCACAGAGCATCTCTATCAACTCTATCATATGCCTTCTCCAGATCCATAAATGCTACATACAAATCCATTTGCTTTTCTAAGTATTTCTCACATACATTCTTCAAAGCAAACACCTGATCCACACATCCTCTACCACTTCTGAAACCGCACTGCTCTTCCCCAATCTGATGCTCTGTACATGCCTTCACCCTCTCAATCAATACCCTCCCATATAATTTACCAGGAATACTCAACAAACTTATACCTCTGTAATTTGAGCACTCACTCTTATCCCCTTTGCCTTTGTACAATGGCACTATGCACGCATTCCGCCAATCCTCAGGCACCTCACCATGAGTCATACATACATTAAATAACCTTACCAACCAGTCAACAATACAGTCACCCCCTTTTTTAATAAATTCCACTGCAATACCATCCAAACCTGCTGCCTTGCCGGCTTTCATCTTCCGCAAAGCTTTTACTACCTCTTCTCTGTTTACCAAATCATATATATATATATATATATATATATATATATATCGAAAAGGATCACAATTTTGCACGTGATCAAGTTTATTCTTATGAGTCCACGGGGAAAATAAACACGGTAAATTCCCAAGTGCACTTTCCTGTAAAACTCACATCATCAGGGGAGATACAAGAGAAAAATATAACAGTCACTTGATATACAACGAAGAGACGGAGCGAGGATGCCATATGGTAAACATGTGATTGTCCAAGAAAGACAACAAGCGTATCATAAACTTATTATGTGGACAAGAAGGTGAATTGTTTACAAATTCTATCAACATTAAAGTTATCCACTCTGTATAGACCATCACTGATATTAAGATTATAATTCTTTGTGTATTGAAATTTCAATGATGCCCAATTGTGTATTATATTCATCATATTATAATACAATTGTGTCAAATAATGGAGATAAAGAATTAAAGATAAACTATGGCCATGATTTCTACTAGCTCAAGTGCATTAGATATGGTGGACAATTCAGTTTAAGTGAAGATGCCCAATTGTACATTATATGTATCATATGGGACATTTCAGTTTGTAGTGAAGATGCCTTACTTTGTATTGTATATATATTCCAAACTAATGTTGGCAAGTAGTGAAAATAAAGAATTAGAGATCATTAAACTCTATGGCCGTGATTTCTTCCAGCTCAAGAGTAGTAGATATGGTGGGCAATTCAGTTTACGGTGAAGATTCTGTATTGTATATATCATATTGTACTCTAGGTGTTTCAAGAAGTGAAGATACAGAAGCCCTCTTTCTCAATCCTTGCACCTATCTCTTGACTTCTTGCCTCCTTCTCTTATACATCTCCCAGCCATTTGCACTATTTCTCTGCAAAACTCTTCCAAATGCTTCTCTTCTCTTTTACTAATATATATATATATATATATATATATATATATATATATATATATATATATATATATATATATATATTAGTAAAAGAGAAGAGAGGCATTAGGACGAGTTTTGCAGGGAAATAGTGCAAATAGCCTTTTAGGTTGGCTTTGGATCCGCCCTTGAACGTAGTTTGGAGGATTTGGGGGATCAGGTCAATATGGTTAAGTTCACTACAACCTCAAATTCACTAACGTGTATCTTCACTACTAGGTTATTTTCATTTAAGCATATCTTCACTATACCCTCTTCTTCACGACTCCGTTATTTCTACCATACCATTATCATTGTACTCCCTGATGTTCACTAGAAATAGTTCTTATCTTCACTACATAATCATTTTGAATAAACTTTACTCTTTAATAATCCTTATCTCTACTACATTCGTATCTTCACTACAACCTATCTTGACAATATCCTTATAATCACTACACTCTTCTTCACTACACTCTCATCTTAACATCATCCTTCTGTTTACCGAACTTAGTTCAAAGTCTGACTTGAACGTAGCTTTGGAAAGTTTGTGTTCCTCATTGTGTTACCTCCTTATTATCATTGTAAAGGCAAGTGTCACTACTCCCTAACTAAACCCTCATCGTCACTACACTCTCATCATTATCATTACTTCTTGATGTTCAATACAAAATTTTAACATATACATTTATCTTCACTAGAGAATAATTTGGATTGCACCTTAATCTTCATTACTCCTTGTTTCAGCTACATTCGTATCTTCCATTCATTCTTATATCTTATATTAATTACATCTTTACAATATCTTTATATCTTCTCTGTTCCGTCTTTTGTAAAATTGAAATTGAGAGTAAAGGATTTCCGGCCTTCTGCTCCCTCCCCTTTTAGTTGCCTTGTACGACACGCAGGGAATACGAGGCAAGTATTCTTTCTTCCCTATCCCCAGGGATAACAGCATCTGGTGTTCCCAGACGGTCACCCATCCAAGTACTAACCAGACCCAACGTTGCTTAACTCCCCTGATCGGACGATATATATATATATATATATATATATATATATATATATATATATATATATATATATATATATATATATATATATATATATAAGACTGAAAACAATGAATTTCCCAAATAACAAAAATGGAAGCGCCGGGGTTTGAACCCGGGACCTCTCGCATGCCAAGCGAGTGCTCTACCACTGAGCTACGCCCCCAAGAACATATTTTGTGACATAGTATTATATGAAGCACTGAGATTACCACGGCAAAATACTGTTTGACCGACCGTTGCCGACTAGCCGGCAAAATAACCACAGGGTAAATCTCCATGTTGCTGTCGTGTTTTCCTCTTAATTTTCCACGAAGAAATGAGTTTTAATTTTTCATTGTCGTTGCAATAGACTGGAACTAAGCAATAGACTGGAACTAAGCAATAGACTGGAACTAAGCTGACCTGGTATGAGGTCAGATCCCTCATTATCATCCCTGCTAACTACCGGAAGCAGATTAAGTCGTTCCACAACCGATGTCCGGCCCATGTTAACTCTGATGTGCCCAGCAGTTGGAGGAGGATCGCCAGAAGCTTCTGGAAGATTTCAAGGACGTCTTGGTGGACCTGACCCTTTCAGATAAGGTCGAAAACCCCAATTTATTGTGAAGATCTTCACTATAACGTTGGATGAACATACTGAATGTTGCACACATGTGATGCGGACAAAATGAAAAAAGATAAAGACCAAAATTATGTCTGGTGTGGGTCTCGAACCCACGACCTTGAGTGTGTAAGACTCACGCTCTACCACTGAGCTAACCAGACAATAGAAAATACGTCTGTTTCTTCAATTTGAATTAATGAAAATCTTTGCGAGGCAGCGTTTAGAAAAGAGAGATGTCTTTGACGAAATTTACTTGTTTGGCTCCTTCTTCTGTTCCTCATTATCGAAAGTAAACGTACTGAAGGATATATATATATATATATATATATATATATATATATATATATATATATATTTTTTTTATACTTTGTCGCTGTCTCCCGCGTGTGCGAGATATATATATACATATATATATATATATATATATATATATATATATATATATATATATATATATATATATATATATATATATATATTATCCCTGGGGATAGGGGAGAAAGAATACTTCCCACGTATTCCCTGCGTGTCGTAGAAGGCGAACTAAAAGGGAAGGGAGCGGGGGGCTGGAAATCCTCCCCTCTCGTTTTTTTTTTTTAATATTCCAAAGGAAGAAACAGTGAAGGGGGCCGGGTGAGGATGTTTCCTCAGGGGCCCAGTCCCCTGTTCTTAACGCTACCTCGCTGACGCGGGAAATGGCGAATAGTATGAAAGAAAAAGAATATATATATATATATATATATATATATATATATATATATATATATATATATATATATATATATATATATTTTTTTTTTTTTTTTCATACTATTCGAAAATAAACACGATAAGTTCCCAAGTGCACTTTCGTGTAATACTCACATCATCAAGGGAGACGCAAGAGAGAAATATAACACTCAATTGATATACAAGGAAGAGACGTAGCTAGGGCGCCATATGGTAAACATGTGATTGTCCAAGACAGACAACAAACGTATCATAAACTTATTATGTGGACAAGAAGGTGAATTGTTTACACATTTTATCAGCATTAAAGTTATCCAATTTGTATAGACCATCACTAATATTAAGATTATAATTCTTTGTGTATTCAGAAATAGATGATTCAATGATATTTCTCGTGGTGCTTGAGTTAGAGTTAATAACTGAGATGGCATTATTAACTCTAATTCCAGTACCACGAGAAATATCATTGAATCTTCTATTATTAAATACACAAAGAATTATAAACCTTAAGGAAGCAACATGGTGGTCAAAAATAAGCTTTAGGAATGAAGTTTATGAATGGAATATCAGTGAGACGATCCAAATGACGAATGAATGAGAGCGTAGTCAACATACAATATAAAAGGACATATTATGAATGGCAGCCAGGCAAGTAACGGCCCAACTGAATGGAAGGATTTAAAAGTTCGCGTTATATGACGAATTTTGATAGATTATCCAAATTTCCATTCCAGTTATGAAACTTAATGGTTGTGTTCAGTTCTAGAGACAAAGTTTAAAGGTTTGTGTTTCAAAGATGAACCACAAAGGATATCGTTAAATTAACTGACATTAAAATTTGTCAATTAAGTGAATCATTTTGTACAATAGCTGTAATTTGACAGAGTTAAAAGTTCGCAATTTCATTACAATTCTAATTTAAAAGTTTGAGCTTCAATGATGGTTTGCACAAGCTTAACGTACATTTAAGTTTTGTGTTTATATGACATATCTTAAAGGACTCTGGTAAAATAACGCAGCTGGAAGGTTTACGTTCAAATGACGGTGTTTAAATGTTTATTGATGAATGGTAGATTTAAATGGATAGATTTTAAGTTCGCGTTTTCATGAGCGACTTTAAACCTTGTGGTTGAATGTCACAGTTTAAATGATGGTATGTACAATGTTGAGCAGATGGCGGTAGTGTGTAGACACAGCCATACCAGGTCGTATTTATCATCATTAAAGTCACCTTCCTTACTTACTTATGGCGGCGATGAAATTCACTGGTTCTTGATTGTGCACCAATTAACCTATCAGATAATGGTACAATGTTTGCCTGGTGTTGCATATATCACGTCTGTTGTTGAAACACAAGAATGCCAGGTGACTTTGGGAGTGGATGATAATGTAAAGATCAATATAAATGTGGGAAATCTTGAACCGCCATCACCAGACACAACACATGTTTGGATCTGGCGGGGGGAGGGACTTGCCTGTGACGTCACGATGCCCCGCCTCCAGCCTGGCGCCGCTCTGTGTGTGTGTGTGTGTGTGTGTGTGTGTGTGTGTGTGTGTGTGTGTGTGTACTACTTTAATCATTATCACGTGAGTCTTTTGAGGAAGGATTTGTACACTCGTGTTGCCCCGTCTCTTAACCTTGTAAGTGTAAAATATGTTTTCACTCCTATGTGCGCTCACACACACACACACACACACACACACACACACACACACATAACCTATAATATTATCTAGTATTTTCTTCAGAAGGATATCTTACACCTTGATTATAAAAGCCAAAGAAAAATTTATAAAAACATATACATATATTTCCACACGTGTAGATATATGTTATGTATTGAAATGTGGCGGAAAAATGCCTTATATATTAACAAACGTGATTGAGGACTTAAAGAATCTGGTACAAACATAATGGTTATTGTGATAAATGATTTATTTATGATAAATATGTATTGTGTTGCATTATAATGGTTGTTCAGAACCAAGGTCTTTAAACCCGAATCAGTGAAATACTATCAGAAATAGAAAACCTGTTAAACATAAACATTTATTGTGATTAACCACAGAATATATTTTCCTCTGGGTATGTAAAATAAAATACAGTACAGGGAGCTAGTTTGAGGAAGAGTATTTCATATTTTAACAAAATATTTACCTGTAATAGCGTCCCTTATCTTTCGTCATCATTTCTTATGTTTACTATCAAGAAATATCTTTTATCTAACATAAAAATTCTGTCTAGGTATTTGATTAATGTTGTCCAAGGATGAGCTACATGCCACACGTGGTCAGGTCACAGTGGTGGTGGCCAGGTCGGTGGGCGGTGTGTGTGTGTGTGTGTAGCCTCTAGGTTCATGTTGGCCACAGCCACCCACCGGCCAGCCGGGCGGTAGTTTATAACTAAGACTGGTAGTTTCACGTGCCACTTGGAGTGTCCCTCACTACAGAACTTGAGCAGCTCTTATCCTGAGGTGGAGCAGTTGATCCTCTCCACCAGGCTGGTACACTTGGTCTGCACCAGGTGGCTCCCTCCTGGTCATCCTGAGTGGTTGGTTGCTGTGTGGGATTTAATGACCACTGACTTGTGAAGGTCATTAGGCCAACCATCATTTGATCATCTGATAAAACATGAAGCAACGCCAAATATTACATGATCCACCTAAACTATTGAGAATGATGAAGTCTGATATTGTTACGTTACGTCATCCAATCTTGCCACTCACATGTTACGGTAATCACGACTACATACATAGTGTTGTTACGACTGATGTTATGTATGTACTGTAGTAAAGTACTGTGGTTATGTGAACACCAGACGAGACCATCATTATGATGTGTCACCAACATGTATCTATAATACTTCTATAACCAGCATGATCAAGAAGGTTATAACAACATTATCCTTGTGTCACCAACATGTATCTATAATACTTCTATAACCAGCATGATCAAGAAGGTTATAACAACATTATCCTTGTGTCACCAACATGTATCTATAATACTTCTATAACCAGCATGATCAAGAAGGTTATAACAACATTATCCTTGTGTCACCAACATGTATCTATAATACTTCTATAACCAGCATGATCAAGAAGGTTATAACAACATTATCCTTGTGTCACCAACATGTATCTATAATACTTCTATAACCAGCATGATCAAGAAGGTTATAACAACATTATCCTTGTGTCACCAACATGTATCTATAATACTTCTATAACCAGCATGATCAAGAAGGTTATAACAACATTATCCTTGTGTCACCAACATGTATCTATAATACTTCTATAACCAGCATGATCAAGAAGGTTATAACAACATTATCCTTGTAGTTGTTGGATCAGTGTAGAGCAGAGCAATACCTGGTGAACATTACTTCCTGGTTGGTGGCCGCCATAAATACCACCAGTGTTTATAAGCTCACACATCACCAGGGGTTAAGATATGGTGTTATCCCTCACTGCTCTATATAGCACCAGCCACGGTGGCTGGGTCCGCCTCCAGCTTATACCTCACTCCTACTCTTCTATATCCCTAACTTCCTTGTGATCATCTCACTTTGAATAACTAGATCTTCACATAACAGTTGTTTGTTGTTGTTGTTGTTGTTGTTGTTACATGTTGTAGTTTTATGTTCTGCCACTGGACGACTCGTTCTCTGATCTTACCCAACAAGTACTGTGTTGTGTCGAGATTCGTCAGGTGCTTATCATACGGAGTCTGTAACACGTAAGTCTGTCTATCGTTCACTATACTGGATAGTAACCGGTAAAGGTTATTAAAGATATCTACACCAGAATCTGTGCCACACAACAAAACATACAAATCACGATATTTGCAACATGATAACATGTTTGACCATCAGCAGGTAAGGTCATCAAGCCGCACCATACATACGTCAGACAGTAACATCAGTTGTATAACAGGATGTATATATGTTGTTGGATTTAAGGGCTATCACCTAAAGGTCATGAAGCCAGAATGTGAACCATAAGTTCAACATAAAATGATGGTCCAGGTCCAGCAGGTAGCTGCATATGAAGCTATGAATGTCTGTCTTACTGTCTATGAATGTCTGTCTTGATTACTGACGACGTAGAGGGAAGGGTTTGGCAGGAAGGGGAGTGTGGTGGAGTTTGCTGGAGGGTTCTCGGGAGTGTTGTGAGGAAGAGATAGAAAAACAGACTGAAAGGAGGAGGGTAACAAGTCCTTGGCCATAATACAACTGTAACCAACAGTGCCACAATACCACTGTAACCAACATTGCCACAATACCACTGTAACCAACAGTGCCACAACAACACTGTAACCAATAGTGGCACAATACCACTATAACTAACAGTGTCACATCACTATAATCAACAGTGCCACAATACCACTCTAAGCAACAGTGCCACAATACCACTGTAACCAACAATGACACAACATCACTGTAACCAAAAGAGCCACAACATCATTGTAACCAACAGTGCCACAATACCAATGGAACCAACAATGCCACAATACCGCCTGTAACCAACAAATGCCACAATACCACTGTAACCAACAGTGCCACAATATCACTGTAACAAACAGTGCCACAATACCACTGTAACCAACAGTGCCACAATATCACTGTAACCAACAGTGCCACAATACCACTGTAACCAACATTGCCACAATACCACTGTAACCAACAGTGCCACAACAACACTGTAACCAATAGTGGCACAATACCACTATAACTAACAGTGTCACATCACTATAATCAACAGTGCCACAATACCACTCTAAGCAACAGTGCCACAATACCACTGTAACCAACAATGACACAACATCACTGTAACCAAAAGAGCCACAACATCATTGTAACCAACAGTGCCACAATACCAATGGAACCAACAATGCCACAATACCGCCTGTAACCAACAAATGCCACAATACCACTGTAACCAACAGTGCCACAATATCACTGTAACAAACAGTGCCACAATACCACTGTAACCAACAGTGCCACAATATCACTGTAACCAACAGTGCCACAATACCACTGTAACCAACAGTGCCACAATATCACTGTAACCAACAGTGCCACAATACCACTGTAACCAACAGTGCCACAATACCACTGTAACCAACAGTGCCGCAATACCACTGTAATCAACAGTGCCACAACATCACTATAACTAACAATGCCACAATACCACTGTAACCAACAGTGCCAAAACATCACTGTAACAAGCAGTGTCACAATACCATTGTAACCAAGAGTGCCACAATACTACTGTAACCAACAGTGCCACAATACCACTGTAACCAACAGTGCCACAATACCACTGTAACCAACAATGTCACAATGCCACTGTAACCAACAGTCCCACAACATCACTGTAGCCAACAGTGCCACAATGCTACTGTAACCAACAGTGCCACAACATCACTGTAACCGACAGTGCCACAACATCACCTTAACCAACAGTACCACAACATCACTGTAACAAACATTGCCACAATAGCACTGTAACCAACAGTGCCACAACACCCCTGTAAACAACAGGCCATAATACTACTGCAACCAACGGTGCCACTCTGTAACCAACAGTGCCAAGATACCACTGTAACCAACAGTGCCACAACATCACTCTAACCAACAGTGGCACAATTCCACTATAACCAACAGTGCCATAACATCATTATAGCCAACAGTGCCACAACATCATTATAACCAACAGTGCCACAATACCACTCTAACTAACAGTGCCACAATACCACTGTAACCAACAGTGCCACAACATCACTGTAACCAACAGTGCCACAACATCACTGTAGCCAACAGTCCCACAATACCACTGTAGCCAACAGTGCCACAATACCCCTGTAACCAATACTGCCACAATACCACTGTAACCAACAATGCCACAATACCATTGTAACCAACAGTGCCACAATACCAGTGCAACCAACAGTGCCACAATACCACTGTAACCAACAGTGCCACAATACCACTCTAACCAACAGTGCCACAATACCACTGTAACCAACAGTGCCACAACATCACTGTAACCAACAGTGCCACAACATCACTGTAACCAACAGTGCCACAACATCACTGCAATTAACAGTGCCACAACATCACTGTAACAAACAGTGCCTCAAGAGGACTGTAACCAACAGTGCCACAACATCACTGTAACAAACAGTGCCTCAAGAGGACTGTAACCAACAGTGCCACAACACCACTGTAAAGAACAGGCCATAATACTACTGTAACCAACAGTGCCACAATACCACTGAAACCAACAGTGCCACAATACCACTGTAACTGTGCCACAACATCACTGTAACCAACAGTGCCACAATACCACTATAATAAACAGTGCCACAACATCACTATAATCAACAGTGCCACAATACCACTCTAACCAACAGTGCCTCAATACCACTCTAACCAACAGTGCCTCAATACCACTGTAACTAACAGTGCTTCAACATCACTTTAACCAACAGTGCCACATCATCACTTTAGCCACCAGTGCCACAATACCACTGTAGCCAACAGTGCTACAATACCACTGTAACCAACAGTGCCACAATACCACTGTAACCAACAGTGCCACAATACCACTGTAACCAACAGTGCCACAACATCACTGTAACCAACAGTACTACAACATCACTGTAACCAACATTGCCACAACATCACTGTAACCAACAGTGCCACAATACCACTGTAACCAACAGTGCCACAATACCCCTGTAAACAACAGTGCTATAATACTACTGTAGTCAACAGTGCCACAATACCACTGTAACCAACAGTGCCACATCATCACTTTAGCCACCAGTGCCACAATACCACTGTAGCCAACAGTGCCACAATACCACTGTAACCAACAGTGCCACAATACCACTGTAACCAACAGTGCCACAATACCACTCTAGCCAACAGTGCCGCAACATCACTGTAACCAACAGTGCCACAATACCACTATAACCAACAGTGCCACAACATCACTATAACCAACAGTGCCACAATACCACTGTAACTAACAGTGCCACAACATCACTGTAACCAACAGTGCCACAATACCACTGTAACCAACAGTGCCACAATACCACTCTAACCAATAGTGCTACAACATCACTGTAACCAACAGTGCCACAATACTACTGTAACCAACAGTGCCACAACATCACTGTAACCAGCAGTGCCACAAAATCACTGTAACCAACAGTGCCACAATACCACTGTATCCAACAGTGCCACAATACCGAGAGTCAGGCAGGACAGTAGAGAGAGGCTTGGGACGAGAGTCAGGCAGGACAGGAGAGAGAGGCTTGGGACGAGAGTCAGGCAGGACAGGAGAGAGAGAGGCTTGGGACGAGAGTCAGGCTGGACAGGAGAGAGAGGCTTGGGACGAGAGTCAGGTCTGTGTTATGGCTTCAGCTTCTGTTGAATTCTTTATAAAATTAAGAACACGACGTATGTAGACAGAATTGGCCAAACTCACCTCAATCTGCTACCGTCCACCAGACTGGCCCAGGAAATACGTATAAATGAGATTGTATCATCCCAAACTCGTTTTAATGGTTAATGATAATCCCGGGTTATATATATGATTGGACTATTATTAACATAAGTGTAAACATGGCAGATGATATTCAGTGTACAAAATAACTGCTCTGGTTCTGTGTCGTGGCTTCACCAACTACCGAGTTCGCCCTAACATAAACAATATATATTTTGACGTCCCTTTATCCCAATATCATTTCTTACGTTTATTTCCAGCAAAAATGTTTTGTATCTAATATTGAAATTTGGTGTAAGTATTTGTTGATTGTTCATCAGCAAGACGTTGTATCTTTGTTATTAAAGTTCATTTCATACAATAGATCATGTTTTACATAACTGTGTCTCTCCATACAGGTGGTACACTTCTCGGATAAAGATATATTTTTAAGAAATACGTTCTATCTAACATAGATATTATGTCTTCTATAAATATCTTTAAAAGTTCTCGTGTGGGGCGATGCTTTAGAGTTTTGTATTAAAGTTGATCACTTGTAACTGATCAAGTATTACAAAGTTGTGTTCCTTCTTTTCTTCAACAGTATTGTCCACATTATCTGCCAAGTAGAGTGGTTGAGAGCAGTATTGTAGAGACGTAGTGTCACAGTTGGTTTGATCAAGTCCAGGACTTGGCGCCTCCATAATGACAACTTGTTGGTTATTTCCTTGTAATTATCTGTATGTCTTGTAACGTTGACCACCACACTAATGTGTCACTTACTGATGTCTTCATAAACAGCCTGGGAAGGACCCAGTCATCTGCTGATGTTGGAATTCCTTTGTATTTCCACAGGAGGCGATACTGATCCTAAGTCAAGGTATTTCACAATCTAGGATTCCTTATGCCTTCTAGTTACTTATGTTTGGTATCTGATTCCATCCCAACACTCGATATTTATGGTGTGGAATTCTGTTTATCCTGATCACATCAATATAATCAATGGAAGTGCAGACCATTTTTCAACATAGTTACTCCACTCTGTCACATAATGCCATACAAAATGTGTTACCGGACTCCACCCGTAAGTGGTTACACCGGGAATGACAAGTCATCTTCGGCGAGGCGGTATCGTTGGTAAGGAAGGAAAGACATGGTACAGTCCAGTCAATAATCTTGCTGCAGAGATGTGTACCATACCCTGCTCCTGCATGGAGTGCAGCCAGGAAGGTGTAGGAGGCACATGGATGTTGTCCTGGGGTTGTGTAGTTATGATGATATTGTTCAAACCACCAACAACCATTTCTCAAGGTTTGGTGACGTAATGGTGGTCAGTGGATGTGTAAATGTCTTCGTTATATGTACAATGGATCACGGTACACAGGGGGTCCCAGGCTGGCACACAACTGCTCAGGTTGTGGTGTGTGTGTGTGTGTGTTGGCCAGACGGGCAGCCAGCCGGACCTTAACGTAATATGGAGGAGAGGATGGAGGAGGAGGTGGTCCACTAGGAGGATAAACCTGCTGAGTTCTGGCAACGTGTCGTCTATGGTGACGAAAACACCTTCACCTCAGATGGTCATCCACAAACATAACATTATGTTGGGCCTAACACCAGGCTACTCTCTCTCTCTCTCTCTCTCTCTCTCTCTCTCTCTCTCTCTCTCTCTCTCTCTCTCTCTCTCGTGGCTGCCTATTCCTAACAATAGATGCCTCAGCTTCATCCATATCCATAGATTGGTGTTGTCTGTAGGTTGGAGAATGCCTCACTACTGCAACGTAACTGAACGTCAAACAAATTGAAGGAAATACGTAACTACCTGCAGCCTTGTTATCCCACAACATAGTAACTACCTGCTGCCTTGTTATCCCACAACATAGTAACTACCTGCAGCCTTGTTATCCCACAACATAGTAACTACATGCAGCCTTGTTATCCCACAACATAGTAACTACCTGCAGCCTTGTTATCCCACAACATAGTAACTACCTGCAGCCTTGTTATCCCACAACATAGTAACTACCTGCAGCCTTGTTATCCCACAACATAGTAACTACCTGCAGCCTTGTTATCCCACAACATAGTAACTACATGCAGCCTTGTTATCCCACAACATAGTAACTACCTGCAGCCTTGTTATCCCACAACATAGTAACTACCTGCAGCCTTGTTATCCCACAACATAGTAACTACCTGCAGCCTTGTTAGGTTTCTACTGTATATATGTCACACAGTCGTAAGTAGTTTAACATATTGACATGATTCACCAACACCTACACAAACATTAATGATCAATAAAACCTCCATCATGATGTGGTATGTTTGACATACACACTTCACTATCACTTATACCGTCACAGTGGACGAGTCTGAAGGATTGATTATCGTACCCTGGCAACCTACCAGACGCACTGGCAGGTTGCCAGGGCACGATAATTAAACCTTCAGACTCGTCCAGCAGCACGACTATAGATGTGTTAATGATGTGTGGCGACTGTATGATGGGCTTTATGTTTCACACACGAGGCACAACATGTGGTGGTCAGCCACGAGCAGGAGTGGATGTGTCACTGCTGGATGATTGTTGGCCTGGATGATGATGGTCAGCCACCACCAGCAGGAGTGGATGTGTCACTGCTGGATGATTGTTGGCCTGGATGATGATGGTCAGCCACGAGCAGGAGTGGACGTGTCACTGCTGGATGATTGTTGGCCTGGATGATGATGGTCAGCCACGAGCAGGAGTGGATGTGTCACTGCTGGATGATTGTTGGCCTGGATGATGAAGGTCAGCCACCAGCAGGAGTGGATGTGTCACTGCTGGATGATTGTTGGCCTGGATGATGAAGGTCAGCCACGAGCAGGAGTGGATGTGTCACTGCTGGATGATTGTTGGCCTGGATGATGAAGGTCAGTGGTGTCGGATGATGGTTTACCACAGTCATATATGTTCCGATCCTGAATACTGAAAACAAAGGCTCCGCCGGGAATCGAACCCGGATTAGCTGTTTACTAGACAGATGTGCTAACCACTACACCACGGAGCCACTTGTCAGTGACGGAAAAATTCCTTATATATTAACAAACGTGACCGAGGTCTTAAAGAATCTGGTACAAACATAATGGTTATTGTGATAAATGATTTATTTATGATAAATATGTATTGTGTTGCATTATAATGGTTGTTCAGAACCAAGATCCTTAAACCTGAATCCTAAAAGATTAAAGAATAAAAAAGTTGTGAAAAACATAAACATATATATAAACAAACCACAGAATATATTTTCCTTGGGATATCTAAAAGAAAATGCAATATAAGGAGCTTAAGTTTAAGGCAGGAGTATTTGATCTTTTAACAAAACATTTACATCTACGTCTCTTATCTTTCGTCATCATTTCTTATGTTTAGTATCAAGAAATGTCTTTTATCTAACATAAAAATTCAGTATAGGTATTTGATTAATGTTCTCCAACGACGCGTTGTATAACTCTTCGTTAGTGAAGTTCATTTCGTGTAATGGATCATGCATTACAAAGTTGTGTCTATCCACACAAGTGTTACACGTCCCAGGTAAAGATATATTCTAGAGATAGTGTATATCTAACATATATATGTGTTTTATAAATATTTATAAAAAGTTTTCCTGAGGGACAATACCTAAGACTTTCGTATTAAAGTTGATCAGTTGTAAGTGATCAAGCATTACAAAGGTGTGTCCATTACCACAGGTGCTACTGATCCCGGGTAAAGGTATTTCATCATCTTTGTATCTTTAACCTTTCTAGTTATAGATGTTTCATCCCTGATTCCATCCTCACAATGGATGTATGTGGTTTGTGTTGTCTTAACATATCATTAGTCAGTTGAAGTGGAGAACATGCTCCACAGCCTAGCCACTCTACTCTGTCTTCCACATGCTATTCAAGAGGTGTTACCGGATTCTGCCTATAAGTGTTTACATCGGGGGTAACAAGTCACCTCCGGACGGCTTCTTCTTTTTACTTTTGATGATTTGAAAAATTCATGAATCATATTTGGTTTTATGATGACAATAAGATTGTTGGAAATTGTATATAATAATCTTTATCTGTCATTTGATGAACTTTAATTCATCAAAGATAAAGTTTATGAATATTGATTGTTTATCTCTCGTTGTTACTGATGTAAATTTTCTATCTAACAAAATACTTTCATTTGACTCATAAAGAATATTCTTAAGAAAAACGTAAATAATTTGTCATTAGTTTTCATTACACAAAATAAAAGTCTGTTTTTTCAAAGTTTTCTCAGTGGATGATGCTCACATTTTGAAGAGTAGAAACTCATAACTTAGAATCCTTGAACCTTGTGTTAATAATAATTACATTACTCTTCTCTAAACAATACTTTTCTACAGTGTGTAAAACCCGGATAAAAAGCCTGCAACATAGATACTGACGCAATTATCTTTATGTGATTGGAAACATTATTGATTTCTACATGTAAAACATTTATCTGCAAAATAGAAATTTTTATGTTAGATGTGTTAATCTTAACGATATCACGTTACATATATTTCTGTACCTTGTGCTCCAGAAAAGTTATGAAATCTTATTTATTATCTTATCAAATGTTTAGCTTGCATGCGATATCCCATGTATTTTCACTAGAAGTCCAAAAGTAAAACATATTTTTGCCATATGTATTTTGTAATACATTACCAGGGTAGTAAATCCTTCGTCCATCACAATATACCGTAAGAGTATCTAAGGCTCACCCTAGCTGGGGTTTACATTGTTGAACAACGTAATGCTTTTTGGTCGGTTTAGGTTTCTTAATTGTTGACTACAGGGACGAGTTTATAAGGAAGTGAGGAATTTGGGAAGGGTTTATTGATGGGTGCCGGGAGTGTGGTGGTGATGATGAAGGATCAGAGAAAATATATTATGTCGGACGGAAGTCAATAGATCCTGGTGCTCGACCCAGAACCTTGACTAATCGTCTATAAGAAAGTGGTTGTTTATGTTTGGCCAAGTCCCAGCTTGGCAGGGGCTCTGGTCTTATGACACACTGTTATCTGGCTTTATTTGTCATATATATCTTTTATGAGCTGAACTTATAAGAATATTTAGGAAGAGTGTCTGTCCCTCAGTATAGCAAGTCAAGCATTACTCCACCGTACAACAACTACAACATGGCTTGTGTCAGTGTGTCTGTCCCTCAGTATAGCAAGTCAAGCATTACTCCACCGTACAACAACTACAAGGTCACAAATGAGGGGACAAATAACATATAGGTTGGGTCACGGAAAATGTCTAATGAGCTGAGGAAAAGGAAGGACATTACATACACTGGCTTTATCAGTGAATCATTTTGTGATGGTTGTGAAATATTGGTCATGTGTAGAAGATGGTCCTTGTACATGAATCATGCTATATATTAGTTTCACAATATGTTATAATGGTGTCTTTACCGGGTGAACAGATGTGATATAATAGATGTGATCTGTCTTGTTCTATATTTCTCTTTGAAGATATCAACTTTAGATTTATATCAAATTTTTCCTACATGTAATGAAATCGTGTTTGCGAGTTAAACAGAATTTTATGACATTGCAGGAAGATCTTAACAGGGTATCGTTGTACAGTGTACAATGGCCAGTGATATTCACCGTAGACATATGTTTACACTGTGTACACATAGCAGGCAAACTACAGTATCATCTTAAGATGTGGAAATAAAACTATCAAGGCAGGAGAAGGATTTAGGTGTCATCATTAGTAGAGATGTAAAGCCAAGACAACAGTGTATTAATGTACGTAATAAGACTAACAGACAACTTGGTGTCAAGTGTTAGTAGCAAGAATGAACAGGTAATATTACAGCTATAGTTAGTCACACACCACTTACATTATGACCTACAATATTGATCACTGTATTAGAGTGTACAAACATTTCTCCACGATTATTGAGCGAAGATGACAACATTGATAGCAAGGCTCAGAATCCTCCCTTATGATGAAGATAACAAGACTTGTAATGAGCGATATGATAGAGGTTTACAACACCAGGTATGTTTACTGATGATGATGCTACATCTTACTTACATTGTGGTGGTTGTATACACAACTTCTCTCCTTCTCTTACCTGGATTTATCACAGTGGATGAATATCCCACTGAGTTCCATCTGGTCTTTAAGTTTCCTGGCTTGCCTCTGTGTGTGTGTGTGTGTGTGTGTGTGTGTGTGTTTGTGTGTGTGTGTTTGTGTGTGTACAAGTAACTAAAAGACACGATACATACACATAAGGTTAAGAATTGGGGCAACACACATAACAGTCACAAAAGATGAGCTCACACACACACACACACACACACACACACACACAGAGCGGCGCCAGGCTGGAGGCGGGGCATCGTGACGTCACAGGCAAGTCCCTCCCCCCGCCAGATCCAAACATGTGTTGTGTCTGGTGATGGCGGTTCAAGATTTCCCACATTTATATTGATCTTTACATTATCATCCACTCCCAAAGTCACCTGGCATTCTTGTGTTTCAACAACAGACGTGATATATGCAACACCAGGCAAACATTGTACCATTATCTGATAGGTTAATTGGTGCACAATCAAGAACCAGTGAATTTCATCGCCGCCATAAGTAAGTAAGGAAGGTGACTTTAATGATGATAAATACGACCTGGTATGGCTGTGTCTACACACTACCGCCATCTGGTCAACCTGGTACGTACGAACCTTAACCTTAAAGTGGCCCACGTAAACGCGAACTTAAAATCTATCCATTTAACTGTCATTCATCAATTAGCATTTAAACACCATCTTTTAAACGTAAACCTTCCACTTGCATTATATTAACAAGTACTCTAAGATACGTCATACAAACACAAGGTTTAAAGCTGAAACTCGAACTTTTAAGTCCGTCAATTTAACACCTACTTTAGAATTAGCAAAAAATGCGAATTTTTAACTCCGCCAAATGCAGCTTGTGGATGTAATGCTTCATTTAATTGAACATTTTTAAAGTCAGTTAAATTAATGGTATCCTTTGATGTTCATCATTAAAACATAAACCTATGAACTCTGTCTCTAGAACTAAGCACAACCTTTTACGTTCCATCATAGGAAAGGAAACTTGCAAAATCTATCAAAATTCGTCACATAACGCGAACTTTTCAACCTTCCATTTACCTGGGTCACTCTTCCCTGGCTGCCATTCATATTTTGTACTTTTAAACTGTGACTTTATTACACTTTCATTCATTCATCATGACTTTATTACACTTTCATTCATTCATCATGACTTTATTACACTTTCATTCATTCATCATGACTTTATTACACTTTCGTTCATTCATCATGACTTTATTACACTTTCATTCATTCATCAGACTTTATTACACTTTCATTCATTCATCATGACTTTATTACACTTTCATTCATTCATCATGACTTTATTACATTTTCATTCATTCATCATGACTTTATTACACTTTCATTCATTCATCATGACTTTATTACACTTTCATTCATTCATCATGACTTTATTACACTTTCATTCATTCATCATGACTTTATTACACTTTCATTCATTCATCATGACTTTATTACACTTTCATTCATCATTCATCAACTAGTTCGTCTCACTGATATTCCATTCATAAACTTCATTTGTGCATCTCATAGTTTGACCGCCATGTTGCATGTTTCCTTAATGTTTATAATTCTTTGTGTATTTAATAATAGAAGATTCAGTGATATTTCTCGTGGTACTGGAGTTAGAGTTAATAACTGAGATGGCATTATAATCTCTAACTCCAGTACCACGAGAAATATCATTGAATCTTCTATCATTAAATGCACAAAGAATTATAATCTTGATATAAGTGATTGTCTATACAAATTGCATAAATTTAGTGTTGATAAAATTTGTAAGGAATTCATCTTGTCCACATAATTAGTTTATGATACGCTTGTTGTCTGTCTCGGACAATCACATGTTTACCATATGGCGTCCTAGCTACGTCTCTTCATTGTATATCAACTGAGTGTTATATTTCTCTCTTGTGTCTCCCCTGATGATGTGAGTTTTACACGAATCTGCACTTGGGAACTTATCTTGTTTATTTTCCCCGTGGACTCATAGGAATATACTTGATCACGCGCAAAATTGTGATCCTTTCCAATATACATATATATATATATATATATATATATATATATATATATATATATATATATATATATATATATATATATATATATATCCTTCAGTATGTTTACTTTCGATAATGAGGAACAGAAGAATAAGCCAAGAAAGTAAATTTCGTCAAAGACATCTCTCTTTTCTTAACGCTGCCTCGCAAAGATTTTCATTAATTCAAATTGAAGAAACAGACGTATTTTTCTATTGTCTGGTTAGCTCAGTGGTAGAGCGTGAGTCTCACACACTCAAAGTCGTGGGTTCGAGACCCACACCAGACATATTTTTTGTCTTTTTCTTGTTTCATTTTGTCCGCATCACATGTGTGCAACATTCAGTATGTTCGTCCAACGTTATAGTGAAGATCTTCACAATAAATTGGGGTTTTCGACCTTATCTGAAAGGGTCAGGTCCACCAAGACGTCCTTGAAATCTTCCAGAAGCTTCTGGCGATCCTCCTCCAACTGCTGGGCACATCAGAGTTAACATGGGCCGGACATCGGTTGTGGAACGACTTAATCTGCTTCCGGTAGTTAGCAGGGATGATAATGAGGGCTCTGACCTCATACCAGGTCAGCTTAGTTCCAGTCTATTGCTTAGTTCCAGTCTATTACTTAGTTCCAGTCTATTGCAACGACAATAGAAAATTAAAACTCATTTCTTCGTGGAAAATTAAGAGGAAAACACGACAGCAACATGGAGATTTACCCTGTGGTTATTTTGCCGGCTAGTCGGCAACGGTCGGTCAAACAGTATTTTGCCGTGGTAATCTCAGTGCTTCATATAATACTATGTCACAAAATATGTTCTTGGGGGCGTAGCTCAGTGGTAGAGCACTCGCTTGGCATGCGAGAGGACCCGGGTTCAAACCCCGGCGCTTCCATTTTTTTATTTAGGAAATTCATTGTTTTCAGTCTTGTATATATATATATATATATATAT